>NW_015163126.1:371559-382378 GCF_001447785.1 Gekko japonicus
ACCCTTCCTAATAATCCCCAGCATAGCATTGGCCTTCTTTATTGCAGTCACACACTGTCTTGACATTTTCATTGAGTTATCTACTACGACTCCAAGATCTCTCTCTTGATCAGTCTCTGCCAGTTCAGATTCCGTCAACGTGTACTTATAGTTAGGATTTTTGGCTCCAATATGCATCACCTTGCATTTGGCCACACTGAACCCTATTTGCCATGTTGACTGATCATATTTCATAGGCATTAGTGGATATTGGTCTGCATTTCTGTAACCTATGAGTCTCTATTATAATTTTTGTGGTTATTTCTCAATTGTACTTTCTGGCCTTTGTATTGTGAGAGTTCTTGTCTTGTGAGAATGGGAGAAAAGTACTTCTTTTTCTACCTGCTCTACCCATGCATAAGCTTGTAAACCTCGATCATGTCACCCCTCAGCGGGTGTTTCTCCAAGCTAAGGAGCCCCAAGCGCTTTAACCTTTCTTCATAGGGAAAGTGTTCCAACCCTTTTATCATTCGAATTGCCCTTTTCTGCACTTTTCCCAATGCTATAATATCCTTTTTGTGGTGTGATGACCAGAACTGTACACAGTACTCCAACTGAGGTCGCACCATTGATTTATACAGGGGCATTATGATACTGGCTGATTTGTTTTCAATTCCCTTCCTCATAATCCCCAGCATAGCGTTGGCCTTTTTTATTGCAGTGGCACACTGTCTAGACATTTTCATTGAGTTATCTACTACGACTCCAAGATCTCTCTCTTGATCAGTCTCTGCCAGTTCAGATCCCATCAACGTGTACTTATAGTTAGGATTTTTGGCTCCAATATGCATCACCTTGCATTTGGCCACACTGAACCCTCTTTGCCATGTTGACTGATCGTATTTCATAGGCATTAGTGGATATTGGTCTGCATTTCTGTAACCTATGAGTCTCTATTATAATTTTTGTGGTTATTTCTCAATTGTACTTTCTGGCCTTTGGGTCATTTTTGTAAGCCCCCTCCAGGCTGAACAGGGAAGGTGGAATGTAAACATTTTAAATCCTTATATCTAATAGCTAAGGGCTGGTCCCTGTGAGGTTCAAAAAATCCACATAATGGGGCTGTGTTGAAATGACACTTCATTCCAGGTTTATGTGTAAAAGGTTCCAACTCAGAAATTGCTTATACAAGTAAAGTTGATTTGCTTTCCTTTTTCTGAAACTATTGTGTGGTCCGTTTTTACACATGGAAAACCAAAATTGGCTCGTGCAAAGGGAGAAGCTGGAGAGATGCCTAACTGGGTTCCAATAACTTTAACTAGTAATAGTTCCAAGTTTTTTCAAGGTTTGGAATCAGAGGGTGATTCTTAATTAGGAAAAAAAAAATCTAGAGCTCCCATACAAGATCAGGGCCCTGCGAGACCTTTTACAGTTCCACAGGGCCCTGCAAGACGGAGCTCTTCCACCAGGCTTTGAACTAGAGTGACGGACATCCCTCCCTCTTTTCTGGGCCTCCCCTCAGTGGGTCAGAATTGCTTACCAGAGATGACATCTGTGAGTTTGGTGTAGAGGTTAAGTGCGCAGACTCTAATCTGGGAGAACCGGGTTTGATTCCCCACTCCTCCACTTGCACCTGCTGATGTGACCTTGGGTCAGTCACAAGCTCTGGCACAGCTGTCCTTGAAAAAGAGCAGTTTGTGTCAGAGTTCTCTCAGCCCCACCCACCTCACAGGGTGTCTGTTGTGGGGAGGGGAAGGGAAAGGAGTTTGTAAGCCGCTCTGAGACTCCAAGTGAAGGGCGGGGTATAAATCCAATCTCTTCTTCTTCTTCTTCCCACCAGGAAAGGATGTTAAGCTGTATACCTATACGTCACCTGCAAGTTCTTGCTGAATTGTTTGTGCTTTAATTGGTTTAACTAGATTTCATATTTAAATTTGTATATGGCAAATGTTGTACCCCGCCCTGAGCCTTGTTGCATGGGGGAGGGTGGGTCATAAATCAAATAAATAAATAAATAATTTTAATTTAGCATTGACAATAAATAAATACATTAAGTAGAAGTCATTTTAACCAACACGGGAAGCAGTTTGCACCTTGCACCTTGTTACAATAGATATTCAGTAGAGTTTGATGAACAACTTCGTATCATCCGCAAATTTAGCCACTTCACTGCTTACTCCCAACTCCAAATCATTAATGAACAAGTTAAAAAGCAGTGGACCAAGTACTGATCCCTGCTTACCCCCCTCCACTGAGAGAACTGCCCATTTATACTCACTCTCTGTTTTCTATTAATTAGCCAGTTTTTGATCCATAAAAGGACTTGTCCTTTTATCCCATGATTTTTGAGCTTACTTAGGAGCCTTTGATGAGGAACTTTCTGTCCTCTGTCCTCGCAGAGGAGGGAGAGCTTGTACCTAAATAAAACTTGGTCAAAGGTGCCACTGGACTGTTTTGGACCGGGGGCTGGGGGGGCTCTGCAATTTACCTGGCTGCTCCTTGCTCTGACTGAGGGCTGCTGGGAAGAGGAAGCGGGGCTTGTTGCATGTGCCCGCCCCCTGGGCTCTTTACTGCCGGAGCTTCACTTCTGTGAGCTCCTGCAGGAAATGACCCCTGGATCAGGGCTCTTTTTGTAGCAGGAACTCTTTTGCATATTAGGTGACACACCCCTAACGTAGCCAATCCTCCAAGAGCTTACAGAGCTCTTCTTACAGGGGCTACTGTAGGAGGATTGGCTACATTAGGGGTGTGTCGCCTACTATGCAGAAGAAGAAGAGGAGGAAGAAGAAGAGAAGGAGGTTGCCAACTTTGAGACTGCTACCTTAATTTTCTGATGAGTTTCGCTTGCCACTGACAGGCAGAAGCACGGATCCTTTTAGCATTATAAACAGACTTCTTATATACCTCCCTTTTCCCCCCAACGGAGACCCAAAGTGGTTTACTTTGTCCTAGAGTTGCCATTCCCCAGTTGGGGGTGGGAGATTGCCCATTTGTGTGCGGTCCTGCCCACCATGGCAGGAAGAATTCTCCCCCCCTGCCCACAGCAGCGTCACACAATGTGCTTACGTCACTCGGAAGTGATGTGGGCATGTCTGTGACATCGTGGGGGGGGGAGGCGACGCTCTGGTCTTTGGGAAAAACTGGCTTGAAGGCCATAGAGTTTTGCCCCAAAACCACAGCGTCGCCCCTGACGCACTTACGTCACTTCCAGGTGATGTAGGCACAGCGTGTGACATCATTTCTGATGACATTGATCCAGGGCTGTTTTTGTAGCAGCAACTCCTTTGCATGTTAGGCGACACACCCCTAATGTAGCCAATCCTTCAAGACTGTACAGTAGCCCCTGCAAGAAGAGCTCTGTAAGCTCTCGGAGGATTAGCTACATTAGAGGAGTCTTGCCTAATATGCAAAGGAGTTCCTGCTACAAAAAGAGCCCTGGGCGACACACCCCTAATGTAGCCAATCCTCCAAGAGCTTACAGAGCTCTTCTTACAGGGGCTACTGGAAGCTCTTGGAAGATTGGCTACATTAGGGGTGTAGTCCCTGCTACAAAAAAAGTCCTGGGCGACATACCCCTAATGTAGCCAATCCTCCAAGAGCTTACAGTAGCCCCTGTAAGAAGAGCTCTGTAAGCTCTCGGAGGATTGGCTACATTAGGGGGGTGTCGCCTAATATGCAAAGGAGTTCCTGCTACAAACAGAGCCCAGCTTGACCCCTTATGGGTGACGCTTCCAGCTCTTGGAATGTCTCCCTATCTTCTGCTGGCATCTCCAGTGGACCTGGCAACCCAACATTGTCCTCATCTCCTACATTTTACCCTCATGGCAACCCAGTGAGGGAGGTTAGGCTGAGAGCCCACATGGTGTAGTGGTTAAAGTCTCAGACTAGGATCTGGGTAAACTCAGGTTCAAATCCCCACTTCTGCGATGCAAGCTTGCTGGGTGACCTTGGGCCCATCACATGCTCTCAGCCTGGCCCTACCTCACAGGGTCATTGTGAGGATAAAATGGAGGAGAACAAGGGAAGCCCCTTTGGATCCCCATTGGGGAGAAACATCCCCATTGGAGATACAAACAAAGGTAAACAAGTAAATAAAAAAGAATATGTGAGTGGCCTGAAGTCACCCAGCGAGCGTCCGTAGCAGAGTGAAGATTTGAACCTGTGTCTTCCAGGTTCTAGTCCATCACTTTAACCATTACGCCACACTGTCTCTCCTTCAGCCAGTTTGGTGTAGGGGTTAAGAGCACGGACTCAAATGTGGGAGAACTGGGTTTGATTCCCCACTCCTCCACATGAAGCTGCTGGTGTGACCTTGGGTCGGTTATAAGTTCTCTCAGAGCTGTTCTGGAAAGAGCAGTCCTCGAAAGGATTCTCTCAGTCCCACCTACCTCACAGGGTGTCTGTTGTGGGGAGGGGAAGGGAAAGGAGTTTGTAGGCCACTCTGAGACTCCTTTGGGTAGTGAAGGGCAGGGTATAAATCCAATCTCTTCTTCTTCTTCTTTTACCTCACAGGGTGTCTGTTGTGGGGAGGGGAAGGGAAAGGAGTTTGTAAGCCGCTCTGAGACTCCTTTGGGTAGTGAAGGGCGGGGTATAAATCCAATCTCTTCTTCTTCTTCTTTTACCTCACAGGGTGTCTGTTGTGGGGAGGGGAAGGGAAAGGAGTTTGTAGGCCACTCTGAGACTCCTTTGGGTAGTGAAGGGCAGGGTATAAATCCAATCTCTTCTTCTTCTTCTTCTTTTACCTCACAGGGTGTCTGTTGTGGGGAGGGGAAGGGAAAGGAGTTTGTAGGCCACTCTGAGACACCTTTGGGTAGTGAAGGGCAGGATAGAAACTGCTCTTTTTCTTCTTCTTCATGGTTGTTCCACTATAACATCTACCCTTATAATATTAAAAACGGATCTTTAATGCAATTTCAGCCCAGATTCTACAGCAAATGTATCTCATGAAAACCGTTTTTAACTACAATATGGTCTGTTAAACCCCAATTCCTGATTTCAAATGTTAGAGAACTGGTACGCAATGTCAGATTAAAAAAAAAAATACTTTGTGGCATTTCACTCCATCCTCTCTAGGGTGTTGTTTCCATCGCATGGAAATATAGAAATCATACGACTTCCAGTTCCAGTGTCTCTGCCACCATCCATGCTGAGAGATTTCTTATGCAGTGACAGAATTGCTCATCCCCCCAAAAAAAAATAAATGAATGTAGCAAATTAACAGGCAAAGCCATTTTGAGTAGGTTTGGACGGATTTCAATTCTCCAGATGTTTGTCTGTAATCAGTTTAGGAGCTAAATTCTTTCCTTCCCCCCCCTCCCAATGCTGCTATTCAAGCAAGTACTCGTGGTTAGGTTTGGATATTAACTAATCCAACCCCGAACTTCAAAGACTCTATTTGTTAATATCTGAAATGGGAAAAGATACCATTTGAAATAATAGGAAATGGTTGGATACTGCTGTGTCAGGGCTCTTTTTGTAGAAAAAGCCCAGCAGGAACTCATTAGCATAATAGGCCACACCCAACAGCAGGAACTCATTAGCCTATTGGGCCACACCCCTGCCAGCACAGCTCATTAGCACATTAGGCCGCACCACCATGTTACCAGAAGTGTGGTCATCCAGCCACACCCACCTTTCCCTTCTTATTCTGTTTACCTTGTTTGTTGTCAAAACGCCAGGGCCCTTTTTTTGTAGCAGGAACTCCTTTGCATGTTAGGCCACACACCCCTAATGTAGCCAATCCTAATGGGTTTCTGCTGTTGGGTGTGGCCTATTATGCTAATGAGTTCGTGCTGGGCGTGGCCAACTTGGGAGCCAGCCGGAACTGCGTTCCTGCCCAAAAATAGCCCTGGCTGTCATTCTGGGGCTGAATGTCTGGCTTAGGGCAACCCACACAAATGTTGGAGGTTAGGGAGAGAGCGACTCAGCAAATGTGTAACTGGCAGGGATGTTTCCCAACCAATGGGGTTACACCAGTCTTTCCACCAGAGAAGACTGGGTGAATACGGTTGGTCTTTTCCAAATGTTTCTCCCAATCACATTGCTGGCTCACTAGCTTGGGGAAGGTGTTTTATTGCCTTTCGCTAAAATATTCTATCGCACTGTCCTGAAAGAAACCAACCCTGACCGTTTCCTGGAAGGCCAGATACTGAAGCTGAAGCTCAAAGACTTTGGCCACCAAATGAGAAGGGAGCACTCACTGGAGAAGACCCTGATGCTGGGAAAGACTGAAGGTCAAAGAAGACGGGGAGGGCAAAGGATGAGATGGTTGGACAGTGTTATCGATGCAACGGACATGAAACTGAGCAAACTCCGGAGCTCAATTACCTGCCTACCATTTTTCTTCTCACCTGGACACAGAGAGTACTCCATCTTTCTGTGTTATACCTCTGAGGATGCCAGTCACAGCTGCTGGCAAAACGTCAGGTCCTACAATGCCAAGGCCACGGCCAGACTACCCGGAAAATCTGCAACAACTAATAAGCTACTTTCACCATCACCTACTGCCTGGTCCTTTTTAACTGAAGATGCTGGGAACTGAACAAGGGACTTTTCTGCATGCCAAGCAGATGTTCTGTCAAGGAGCCACTAAAGGTGTTTCACATAACCTACTAACCGGTCCTTTTAACTGGAGATGCCAGGGTCCAAACCTAGAACCTTCTGCATGCTGACCACAGGCTCTACCACTCAGCCTTGTATTAACAATGTTTAGGATCTCCAATATGTTGTCGTAGGCTTTCGCCATCAGAGTTCATTAGCTGTTGTAGATTTTCCGAGCTGTATGGCCGTGGATGTGTGGCTGTACTACAGTGCCATACTACAATACCAAGACCACAGCTATACAGCCCGGAAAATCTACAACAACTAATTTAGGATCTCCAGTTTGGCCAGAGATCCTGAAGGGTTCCCTTCCCCTCTTTTGGGCGTGGAGCAGGGGTCACTGGGGGTGTGGAGGGGGAGATATTTTTTAATTCCCTACATTGTGCAGGGGGTTGGACTAGATGACCTTGGAGCCAGTTTGGTGTAGTGGTTAAGTGCACGGACTCTAATCTGGGAGAAACGGGCTTGATTCCCCACTCCTCCACTTGCACCTGCCTGGATGACCTTGGGCAAGCCGTAGCTCTGATAAGAGCTGTTCTTGAAAAAGAGCAGTTTCTGTCAAGAGCTCTCTCAGCCCCACCTACCTCACAGGGTGTCTGTTGTGGGGAGGGGGAGGGAAAGGAGTTTGTAAGCCACTCTGAGACACCTTCGGGTAGTGAAGGGCGGGGTATAAATCCAAACTCTTCTTCTCTTCTTCTTCTTTTTCCAACTCTATGATTTTATGTTTCCATGATTCATCTGCTTCTTGAGAGCCAGTTTGGTGTAGTGGTTAAGTGCGCGGACTCTAATCTGGGAGAACCGGGTTTGATTCCCCACTCCTCCACTTGCACATGCTGATGTGACCTTGGGTCAGTCACAAGCTCTGGCACAGCTGTCCTTGAAAAAGAACACTTTGTGCCAGAGTTCTCTCAGCCCCACCCACCTCACAGGGTGTCTGTTGTGGGGAGGGGAAGGGAAAGGAGTTTGTAAGCCGCTCTGAGACTCCAGGTGAAGGGTGGGGTATAAATCCAATCTCTTCTTCTTCTTCTTCTTCTTCTTCTTCTTCTTTTTCAGTTAAAAGGACCAGGCAAGGGGTGATGTGAAAGACCTCGTTGCCAGTCTGAGTAGACAAAATTGACCTTGATGGACCACGAATCTGATCCAGGATAAAGCCGCTTTCAGTGTGTGCGTTCATGAGCGTCTTGACCTGACTCAACCCAGGTTCTCCCATACTCCCTACCACCTGGGCCTTGGATGATAAAGAGCCCATTATTCACCCGACACCCAACTGTCCATTCGGCGGCGGGACCTGGCAACTTCCATCCACATTTTCCTATCACAGCCTTGGCAAAGATGCCAAAAGAATTTTAAAAAGCGCTGGCCCCGAGAAATGTGTCTGGAGTGATTCCAAAAGCCTGGAGAGCGCAAGAGGAATAAATCATTGTTATGATTATGAAACGGGAGACAGCGTTCTCGGGACCTGGAAGAGCCCTGCCTCGGCTCCACCGACCGCTGCTCAACATTCAAAGCTACCAACTTCATTTCCTCCTCTAGCACGCCATAAATAACACATCTCCCCGACATAAAAGCATTTTTATAATAGCCGTAAAGGAACAGTGTGGGGAGTATGATTACCGTGGACTAATAAACACCTGCGCGAAGGCATGCGTGGCGGGAGTTCGGCAGGCTTGGCAGGTGAGACTGGACCTCCTTCCGAACTGGCGGGATGGTCACTTCTCAAGCCCCAGATCTCTGTCCAAGCTCTGCCCATTTTGGTAATTTATGGCGGAGGCTTGAGTCCGTATATCATTATGCGGCTTTCATTTCCTTATGTTTTTCCCTACCTCCCTCGGCAATGTGATGATGTGGGGCAGGTGCTAAACCAGACAAACTGCTGTTATTCTTTAGATGTGACTGTTGGAGCAACTCAGCATGCTTGGACATTGGGGGGAACTACATCACTAGCGGTGGGCATGCAACCGGAAAATGTGGTTCGGTTCGTGGTTCGTGGCTTCCCTGGTTCGCGGATCACGAACCATCGTGAACTTTTAGGAGCCAAACAAACGAGGTTCGTGACACAGTAGAATGCCCCCCCCAGGCCCATAGCCAGGATTTTTATTTAATTTGGGTGGGGTTTAAATAAGTTGGGGGGCAACCCTCACACACCCCAAGCAAGCACTATAAATAAAATAAAAAATGGAAAGTTGGGGGGCCTGGGCTGGATGGGAGGTCGGGGGGCTTGGTGGTAAGTCGAGGGGCCAGGCCACAAGAGGCCCCACTGTAGCTATGGGCCAGCCCCCCCCCCCCAGGGTGCTAGAGACACCAAAATCACAGGGGGGCCCCCTGTCGACACTCCTCTTCCTGTTTGGATTTACAGGGGCCATGTTATGCCCCCCCCCCCAAATAAGGTGGCCTCAGAAAGTGCTTTCAGGGGAATTGGCAGGTGGTCATTTTGACAGGCACAGATTCAGAAGGTTCAGGAGAGTACAGAACAGATCCAGTGCAAGCTAGAGACATCAGATTCACCGAAGTAGAATTTTTGCTCACAAGACTCCACAGCTTAGAAGGAGCATTGTGTGTTGGGTTCATACAAACCTTCTAATAATGCAACCTTTTATGTGGCAGGCCACTGCCGAAGGACAGGTTGGTAGCAGGGACTCCCATTTGTGGAGCTGTGTACACAGGAAAGAACAGGAGGATACGGTGGGGAATTCAACAGCCTCCTTAGTCATATGCAGGGCTATTTTGGGGCAGGAACGCACAGGAACGGAGTTCCGGCTGGCTCCCAAGTTGGCCATGCCCAGTAGGAACTCATTAGCATAATAGGCCACACCCAACAGCAGAAACTCATTAGGATTGGCTACATTAGGGGTGTGTGGCCTAACATGCAAAGGAGTTCCTGCTACCAAAAAAGGCCCTGGGTTTTGACAACAAACAAGGTAAACCGAATAACAAGCAAAAGGTGGGTGTGGCTGGATAACCACGCTTCTGGTAACATGTGGGTGCGGCCTAATGTGCTAATGAGCTGTGCTGTCAAGGGTGTGGCCCAATATGCTAATGAGTTTCTGCTGTTGGGTGTGGCCTATTATACTAATGAGTTCCTGCTGGGCTTTTTCTACAAAAAGAGCCCTGGCTCATATGCATGCTTTTTATGCTGTGCTCTGCACTGCATCATGGGTTTTGGTGCCTTAGGTTGCATATTCGCCATTCACAATAGGAATATTTCACTCTAGGTAACACTTGACATTCCAAATTGTTGTGGAGATGAAGAAGACGCTTTGCTGTGAAAGAGTTAAAATATCACAAGTATGTTGTGATAGTTTGTTAAAACACAAACCACATGTAGTATTTATGTAAATGTGATAATCAAAAGCTCCTGGCGCAGGAATAATATTTGACAGATTCATTAAAAGATTGGCAGGTTTGTGCACAGTTGCCAACAGGAATGTTAAGGCAAAATATGGGAATGTCAGAGACATGATATTCGACCTGAATTTTCAAGAAACCCAATAAGCATGAAGTTCCCTAGGTGACCTTGATCCAGAAAGGTGTTAAGTCATTTGACATCATTGTATCTAAGTCCCAAGGACTGATCCCCATGTGAATAAGAAAAAAAACTACAGAATGAGGCCATCCATGGCTACAAAATTAGTGTTCTCCAAAGCCGGGGAAATCTCCTGAGTTGTGGAGCAATCCCCCAAAGTGTTAAAAGTGGTGTCTGTTCATGTGCAGACGAGGAGAAAAAACTGCCAGCATTGTTATCGACACAATTTATTTATTTATTTTATTTATTTAAGTATTTTTACCCCGCCCTCCCCGCAAGCGGGCTCAGGGCGGCTTACAAGGGGCATAGCCCGAACATAAAATCACATAAAATCGAATAAAATCCAATAACATTACACTCAATAATAAATAGTAAAGTGCTTCATCTTATCAGGCGGTCTTAAGTTGTTAAAAAATGGTGGCATCATCATCCAAAAATGGTCCGAGCCCGCCCGCAGTACACATTGCAGCATTCTAGTAGCGCTACGTTTAAGGGCACTCTCAGCTTCGGTGTTCTTACCACCGTTGATGGTAGTGGTGGCAACAGCAGTGGCGGCCCCTACGTGAAAGCCTGGTGGAAGAGCTCCGTCTTGCAGGCCCTGCGGAACTGCATAAGGTCCCGCAGGGCCCTGATCTCCTCCGGGAGCTCATTCCACCAGGCAGGGGCCGCCACTGAGAATGATCTGGCCCTTGTTGCAGCATATTTCACCTCTCGGGG
>NW_015163126.1:382687-419453 GCF_001447785.1 Gekko japonicus
TCCAGGAGCACTCCCAAACTCCTAACCTCCGACGTAGGCACCAAAGGTACCCCATCGAAGGTCGGGAGAGGGAGCCCCAACCCCAAACCGTTCCGACTCAGGCCCAGGACCTCCGTCTTCGCTGGGTTTAATTTCAACCGACTCAGCCTGAGCCACTCATCCACAGCCTGTAATCCCTGTTGAAGATCTTCAGGGTCGGAGCCCGACCGGCCACCCAACATCAGATAGAGCTGGGTGTCATCTGCATACTGATGACAGCCCAGCCCAAACCTCCTGGCAATCTGGGCGAGAGGGCGCATATAGATGTTGAAAAGCATTGGGGAAAGCACTGCCCCCTGAAGGACACCACATTCAAGTGGGTGCCTCTGGGACTGCTGTTCCCCGATTTCCACTCTCTGTCCCCGACCTTGGAGAAAAGAGGCAAGCCATTGGAAGGCGAGTCCCTGAATCCCCACGTCGGTGAGGCGGTGGGTCAGCAACTGGTGGTCGACCGTATTGAACGCTGCCAACAGATCTAACAACACCAGTGCCGCCACACCCCCTCGATCCAGATGCCTCTGGAGGTCGTCAGTAAGGGCGACCAGCACTGTCTCCATCCCGTAACCAGGGCGAAAGCCAGACTGAAGTGGATCTAGGACAGAAGCGTCATCCAAAAAGCCCTGAAGCTGTGTCGCCACCGCCCTCTCAATCAATTTGCCCAAATAGGGCAAATTAGACACCGGCCGATAGCTGGCCAATTCGGTCGGGTCTAAAGTTGGTTTTTTCAAGAGGGGGCGGACCATCACTTCCTTAAGTGCTTCCGGGAACCGTCCCTCCATGAGAGACTTGTTAATAATTTCCCGTACAGCACCTCGAAACCCCTCGTGGCCCGCCTTGACGAGCCAGGAGGGGCACGGATCCAGGGAGCATGTGGTTGGGCGCACAGTTACGAGCAATCTGTCAGCTTCTTCCAAACTGAGCGGGTCAAAGCATTCTAAACTCAACGAGGACGTGCAAGGGGCCTCAAGTTCGCTCACTGTTTCAACTGTGGTGGGGAGGTCACGGCGGAGCACCGAGACTTTGTCCGCAAAATAGCTCGCAAAAGCCTCACAGCCAATAGCCAATTCCCTACTATTTTGTCTGCCCTGTGGCAGAGTTGTTAAGGACCGAATTGTTCTAAATAATTGGGCCGGGCGAGAGCTAGCGGACGCAATCGCGGCTGCATAGAATTCCTTCTTAGCAGCTTTGACCGCCATCTCGTAGGATTTCATAAGCGTCCTGAAGGATGTTCTCGATGCTTCGTCACGAGCTCGCCGCCACCGTCTCTCTAGCCGTCTAAGCTCCCGCTTCATAAGTCGAAGCCCCTGGGTGTACCAAGGGGCCAACCTAGTGTGGGGGCGCAGAGGGCGCCGGGGAGCGATCTCATCGATGGCTGCGGAGAGCCGGCCATGCCAGTCCCCCACAAGCTCATCTAATGAGCCGCCAGGGGGCATCGGATCCCGCAGCGCCAGCTGAAGCCGTACATGGTCCATTTGGCTCCGCGGGCGAGCTAAAATCTGCTCGCCGCCTAAACAGGGTCGGGGTGGGATGTTCAGACGGGCCTTCAGGGCGTAGTGGTCCGACCATGGAACTGCCGTAGCAGTGATCCGGTCCACTGCAATCCCCGCAGAGAAGATCAAATCGAGCGTGTGCCCGGCCTGGTGCGTGGGGACCGATACACACTGGGAGAGCCCCAGTGCCTCCATGGATGACACTAGGTCCGTAGCCCGGCCAGAGGCCGCGTCATCAGCATGGACATTGAAGTCACCCAAGACCAAAAGCCTTGGGTGCTCCAGCGCCCAGCCAGACACGGCCTCGAGCAGGGACGGCAGGCCACTGGTCGGTGCGTTAGGCGGTCGGTACACCAGCCAGATGGCCAAGTTCTCTTCAGTCTCCAGCACCAGGCCGACACACTCCATGCCCATGATCTCTACTGGGGGGAGGGCCCTGAAGGAGTAAGCCTCCCGAACGAACAATGCCACTCCTCCCCCCCGCCCCTTAGTCCGTGATTGGTGTACGACCGAGAACCCGGGCGGGGCAAGTTGGGAGAGAGCAACAGTCTCCCCGTCCCGCACCCAGGTCTCCGTCATGCACGCCAGGTCTGCTTGATGTTCCTCGACGAAGTCCCGAAGGACCATCGTCTTGTTGTTAATAGACCTGGCGTTGCAGTACACCAATGATGGAGAGGGGTTCATCATCCGAGCCCCACTGCTGACCTCCCTTGGGATGGGTTGTAGGCTGGAAGGGCACCGAGCTTTTCTGTTGAAATTGAGCAAACTCCAGAGGACGAACATGAAATTGAGCAAACTCCAGAGGACGGTGCACCATGAAGAGGGGGACTGAATGTAAAGGGAGAAGAAGGAAAACCAATCAGAGCCCTCTTATTTGTTTATTTTTAAGATACATACTTCACGTTCCTGGGATCCCAGATCACCGCAGACTGTGACAGCAGCCATGAAATTAAAAGACGCCTGCTCCTTGGGAGGAAAGCAATGGCGAACCTAAACAGCATGATAAAAAGTAGAGACATCACCCTGCCAACAAAAGTCCGCATGGTCAAAGCAATGGTATTCCCAGTAGTCATGTATGGCTGCGAGAGTTGGACTATAAGGAAGGCCGAGCGCCGAAGAATAGATTCTTTTGAACTATGGTACTGGAGAAGACTCTTGAGAGTCCCTTGGACTGCAAGAAGATCAAATCAGTCAATCCTAAAAGAAACCAACCCTGACTGTTCCCTGGAAGGCCAGATAATGAAACTGAAGCTCAGATACTTTGGCTACCAAATGAGAAGGGAACCCTCACTGGAGAAGACCCTGATGCTGGGAAAGATTGAAGGTCAAAGAAGACGGAGACGGCAAAGGATGAGGTGGTTAGACAGTGTCATAGATGCAACGAACATGAAATTGAGCAAACTTCAGAGGACAGCGGAAAACAGGAGGGCCTGGCGAGATCTTGTCCATGGGGTCATGAAGAGTTGGACTCGACTGTGTGACTGAACAACAACAACAAAGATACATATCCCACCTTTCTTTCAACCGGCAACATTTGATTCCCAGAAAGCTCTGATCACATCTAAGTAGTTGGTGATGGGAAGTGCTCACAGGCAGCTTATGGTGACTCAATAGCTTTTTCAAAGTGAGAGACATCCAGAGGTAGTTTACCATCACTGGCCTCTGCGCAGCAACCCTGGACTTCCTTAGTGGTCTCCCATACAAATACTAACCCTGCTTAGCTTCTGAGATCTGACAGGATCAGGCTAGCCTGGGCCATCTAAGCCAGAGCACATCTACAGTTAGATTACTATAATGTACTCCATGGGTGCGGTCGGACGCGCCGTTTGATCTGGTGTCGTGACGGTTCATCAACGGATTTTATATGCACGATCACACGGTCAACGTCTGTGTACCGTCCCCAGCCATCGCTTTCCAGCTCAAACCCCCTATAAACCAAAGTATTTTGCTACCAGGTCCCCAAGTGGTGTTTTCCTGATTCTCCAGTTCTAGCCACACTTTTCTGACGTCTGATCGCTCCTGCAGTGTCGAGCCACTTCCGGTTTAAACCCCCTCCCTGCTCGAAAGTTGCCCAAGGCCTCCGATTTTAGCCCGCCATTTTTTTTAATGCGTTGGTGGTGTGCGCATAGGCGGAGCTCCGCCACCGCATTTAGAAAACCAACATTTATCTGGAAAGCCAGATAATGAAACTGAAGCTCAAATACTTTGGCCAGCAAATGAGAAGGGAGCACTCACTGGAAAAGACCCTGATGCTGGGAAAGATTGAAGGTCAAAGAAGACGGGGACGGCAAAGGATGAGATGGTTAGACAGTGTCATCGATGCAACGAACATGAAGTTAGATTACTATAATGTACTCCATGGGTGCGGTCGGACGCGCCGTTTGATCTGGTGTCGTGACGGTTCATCAACGGATTTTATATGCACGATCACACGGTCAACGTCTGTGTACCGTCCCCAGCCATCGCTTTCCAGCTCAAACCCCCTATAAACCAAAGTATTTTGCTACCAGGTCCCCAAGTGGTGTTTTCCTGATTCTCCAGTTCTAGCCACACTTTTCTGACGTCTGATCGCTCCTGCAGTGTCGAGCCACTTCCGGTTTAAACCCCCTCCCTGCTCGAAAGCTGCCCAAGGCCTCCGATTTTAGCCCGCCATTTTTTTTAATGCGTTGGTGGTGTGCGCATAGGCGGAGCTCCGCCACCGCATTTAGAAAACCAACATTTATCTGGAAGGCCAGATAATGAAACTGAAGCTCAAGGACGGCGGAAGACCGGAAGGCCTGGCGGGAGCTGGTCCATGGGGTCGCGAAGAGTCGGACTCGACTGTGCGACTGAACAACAATAACAACCTGTTATCACTCTGTTACCGTCTGTACCATTGGTCATGGCCTTCAGTTTTTGAGGACACAAAATGATAACCGCCTTGGCTTACCCATCCCTTACGGGTAAGCCATGATCTGGAATCCCTTATGGGATCTATTATTATTATTATTATTATTATTTTCGACTTATATACCGCTCCATCCCGAGGGCTCGGAGCAGTTTACAGAGGAACATTTAACATCTTAACTAGGGCCACATAGTACAGGGGAGAAGTGAATGCCTACCAGGCACCCGAGCAGGGTGTGTTCACTTGATGTTACTTCTTTTTCCGGCTCTTTTTCATGGTGGGTTCTTTCCTACTTCGAGGCGATGGTGTCTCGGCAGGATCTTCTCCCGACAGGATCTTCTTCCAG
Source organism: Gekko japonicus (assembly GCF_001447785.1). NCBI lineage: Eukaryota > Metazoa > Chordata > Lepidosauria > Squamata > Gekkonidae > Gekko > Gekko japonicus. The sequence goes on from NW_015163126.1 coordinate 387,450, forward strand.
CAGCAACTCCTTCTGGAGCGGACCTCATGGTGTGCGGCTATGCAACGCCTGTAGCACTGGTCTCCATCCTTATTGGCTCCGACCGCGCTGCGTCGTTGTGTTGTCATGTCTCCTGGGCCAGTCTCTGCCTGGGTCGCTCGTCGCCCGACACCGGACCACCGCCATATTCGCAAATCGCCGCCCATCAGCCGCCGCCACTGCTCAGCCGCCACCGCTGCTACACGCCAATCCATGGAAGGAGGGTGCCCCCCACTCTCTAAGAGCAGGTACCCATTTATCTACTTGCCCTAGGGCTTTCGAACCGCTGGGTGGGCGGAAATCTAGCCCTTTCTGCCTTTAATTGTCTAACGCCAGGCCCCCATTGTCATTGCTGTGGTGTAGTCTGATCACCATCCTTTAAGGGTTAAGTTTATAGTTTTAATTTTGATTTTATTGCTTTGTGTTAATGTTGTCTCCCACCCCTGAGTCTGCTTGCAGGAAGGCCAGGATAGAAATTGAACCAAATTAATAAATGTCCAGAGAACCCAGAGATCAGTTCCCCTAGAGAAAATGGCTGCTTTGGAGGGTGGACTCTGTTACACTATATCCTACCAAGGCCCCTCCCACTACTCTCCCCAGGCTCCACCCACCCACCCCAAATCTCCAGGGATTTCCCAACCCAGAGCTGGAAACCCCAATCCCCCTCTCCCTGATCTGCCTGCTGGGTGGAGCTAGCCCTGCCGCCAGAAGCAAAAAAAGGGGGGGTGCAATATGGTGGGTGGGGCTCAGGGGTCGTTTAGTAGAAAAAGAGCTAGGGGAACTCATTAGCATAACTCATTAGCATATGCCACACCCTCTGACATCACCAGAAGTGTGTCATACGACCACACCCCCTGCCATCACCGGAAGTGTGTCATAAGGCCACACCCCCTGCCATCACCGGAAGCGTGTCATAAGGCCACACCCACCACTCAGTTAGTCTTATTCTTAAAGGTTAGTCTTAAAGGTGCTATTTGAACTCTTGGACTATTTTGCAGCAACAGACTAACATGTCAGCATACTATCAGGTATGAAGCAAGATGACAGCCTAAGAAAGTAAATGGTGGAGATCATTCTGATCTGGTTGACAGCAGAAGGAGTCATATGATCATGTCACCAGGTTAAGATTGCATCTCAGTTGCATCAGCTAAAATGATGTCACCATGAGTCAGCACTGATCACTGATTGGTGCTGTACATGTTTATAAGTGTGAAAAGTACTTGTAGAGGTGTTCACTCTGTGAATGCCTTGCTGCGGAGCACTCTGCCGGATTGTACAGCGATTTGGAGTTGGAGAGTGCTATATGAACTGTGTATATATCTGTGTAAATAAATCCACTGTGAATAGTCAGCACTAGCAACCTGGTACGTGTGGTTACTAGACGCTTCATCCGCTAACATAACACAGCTAATTCCTCTGAATCTAAACCCACCACTCAGGCTCCACCCCCAAAATCTCCAAGGTATTGCCAACTCAGAGCTGGCGAGCCTATCTGATGGCACATCATGGGGCTAGCCATGACTGGTGGTGCACGCTACCCACTAGATCATCTAAGTACGTCGCCATGCCCTATTGAGGTCACACCTGCGGGGCCTGTCCACCACTTCCTCCCTCCCTCCCTCAGCCTGTATGGCTCTTAGCAGCTCCCTTTGAGTTCCCGAGGACAAAAGGCAGGAAAAAAATAAGCTTCCCAAGCGGACGGGAGCACTTGCGGAAATTAAAAATTCCGCTGGTTCCCAGGGACAAGAGCGGGAGTAGGATAAAAGCACCTTGAATGCGGCGAGCTTGTTCCGACCAAAGGCGCGACAGAGACCCGTGTCCAGGGCCGGATTTAGACTTGCTGAGGCCCTAAGCTATACAAAACCCAGAGGCCCCCTACTGTTTTAAATTACAGCAGCTGGTCTCAAAAAAATTTAAAATATATACGCCTTTTTAATATTTGAAATAATTTTTTATATTGTGTTTTTATTGGAGGCCCCAGCAGATTGGGAGGCCCTAAGCTGTAGCTTATTTAGCTTATGCGTAAATCCAGCACTGCCCCTGTCTCTCGCATTGACCTTCGGGAGGGCCGAAGGGGAACCCACGCATTTGGGAGGCCTTTTTCAGCTTTGCAAACCGATCTTTGCAACTAATATCCTTTAAAAAAATAACACACACACACACACACATTTTGGCGAGCTTTTGTCCGGATTCCGAGCTTGTCTTCTTTTGAAATCTCTGCAAAACTCTCTCTCTCTCTCTCTCCAGGGAGGTTTCATACAGACGGCTCACCCCTCCGATGCACTTTGAACAAGCAACTGCTTTTACTGTAAGCATGTTATTCACGGTCTCTTTTCAAAAGCGAGAGAGATGGTCCGCTGGAAGAAGAAAAAAAAAACCCGAGGTATTGATTTTTTCCCCATCGCCGCCTCTACCCCTTTCCCTGTCCTTGTTTCAATCACAGCTTGTTTGAAGGGCTTTCATTTTTAGCAATGACGTGCGATTTTTCAGACACCCGCGGGGGGGAGGTGCTTCAGAGATTCCACCTTAAATAACATCATTGCTCAATTTAAGCTCTGGGAAGGAGAAAAAAAAGAAAAGAATACTATTGATGTTTTTAATAGGGGCTCGGAATAGCTAGCGCCGGCTTGATAATAGCTACGAGGCTCGGCGGCTCATTTCATTTTCTCCTCCTGCACGCGTTTTAATGGCAAACACTTTTAAACCCTCACTTCCCCTCTGTCTATCGTCTATCAAAGGTCTCCAGAACATAAAGGCATTTCACTTTTGGCATTTAAGGGGAGGGAGGATCTCCAAGCCTTTGGTGGATCTATTTTACATGCAGGGGGTCAGGGAGGGGCTGTGGCTTAGCGGAAGAGCCTCTGTTTGGCATGCACAAGGTCTTCACCCAAAGAGTGACTAACACATGGGATTCACTGCCACAGGAGGTGGTGGCAGCGACAAGCATGGACGGCTTCAAGAGGGAACTGGATAAACATATGGAGCAGAGGTCCATCAGTGGCTATTAGCCACAAGGGGTGCCTTAGTGTTTAGTCATGCCGGCCACATGACCACGGAAATGTCTTCGGACAGCGCTGGCTCTTCGGCTTTGAAACGGAGATGAGCACCGCAACCCTTCGAGCAAGGGAACCTTGACCTTTACCTATAGATAGGAAGGAGGTGAAGTGGCTCAGCGGTTAAGATGCTGAACTGCAGGCTGGAAGGTCGGTAGTTCAGCAGTTCGAGACCCGAGTGCTGCGTGACGGAGTGAGCTCCCGTCTCTGGCTCCAGCTCCTCCCAAGCTAGGCGTTTGAGAGCAAGAAATCGCAAGTAGATAAATACATACCGCTTCGGTGGGAAAGTAACAGCATTCCGTGCACCTCAGTGTCTAGTCATGCCGGCCACATGACCATGGAAATATCCTCAGACAGCGCTGGCTCTTCGGCTTGGAAACAGAGATGACCACCGCAATCCTAGAGTCGGATTCGACTGGCTTTTCAAGCAAGGGAAACTTTTAACTTTACCTATAGATAGGAACTCTCGGTCTGGGGCAAGTGATTCTCTTTATTCTTGGTGCTGGGGGGGGGGCAACAGTGGAAAGGCTTCTATTGTCCTGGTCCCACTGCTGGACCTCCTGATGGCACCTGGTCTTTTTGGCCACTGTGTAACAGAGTGTTGGACTGGATAGTCCATTGGCCTGATCCAACATTGGCTTCTCTTATGTTCTTATCCCAGGCGTCTCCAGTTAAAAGGTCCAGGCAGTAGGTGATGTAAAAGACGTCTGTCTAAGACCCTGGAGAGGGGCCATGGCTCAGTGGAAAAGCATCAGCTTGGCATGCAGATGGTCCCAAATTCAATCCCAGGCAACTCTAGCTAAAACAGGCCAGGCAGTAGGTGATGTGAAAGACCTCTACCCTGGGCTGCTGGTTCCTGGGCCACACTACAAAGATTTCATGTGCACTCCCACGACCCTGATCCAAATCAAATATCGTAAAGAGCAGGTAGAGAAAGAGGTACTTTTCTCCCTTTCTCACAATACAAGAACTTGTGGGCACTCCATGAAATTGCTGAGCGGTCGGGTTAGAACAGATAAAAGGAAGTACTTCTTCACCCAAAGAGTGATTAACACTTGGAATTCACTGCCACAGGAAGTGGTGGCAGCTACAAGCATGGACAGCTTCAAAAGGGGATTAGATAAGCATATGGAGCAGAGGTCCATCAGTGGCTATTAGCCACAAGGTATAGATAGGGGCTCTGGGGCAAGTGATTCTCTGTCTTCTTGGTGCTTGGGGGGGGGTCAACAGTGGGAGGGCTTCTAATGTCCTGGCCCCACTGGTGGACCTCCTGATGGCACCTGGTATTTCTGGCCACTGTGTGATACAGAGTGTTGGACTGGATGGGCCTTTGGCCTGATCCAACATTGACATCTCTTATGTTCTTATGTAATGAAACAAATCACTTTACTTGCTGTTACCATAAAGCTATAGAAATAAAAGAATCGGTCTGTCTATCCAGTTGTCCATTTATGGCAGGCATAACTCATAAAAGAATGAAGTGAGGAGACTCAAAACTGGCCACCAACTTCAGGATGATTGGGGGTGTTCTAGGGCCAAAACTGGAAGGCATGAGAATATCCTAGCCCCGGTGAGACACACGCAACCCACCCAATGCTATTTGTGATGGAAGCTAAGGGTCTCTGTTTGTGGCAGGCATAACTCATCAGAGAATAGTATTGCACATTTGAAGACTGACCACCGGCCCCAGAACGATGATGGAAGTTGGAGGATTAGAACATCCTGAACCAGGTTATCTTCATGATAGGCCAGAGAGCCACTGTCCATCTGAGCAGAGAATATTAACCTTGATGGATCAATGGTCTGATCCAGTACAAGGCAGCCAGGGTAGTGTAGTGGGTAAGAGTGGCAGACTGTAATCTGGAGAACGGAGTTTGATTCCCCACTCCTCCACATGAAGCCAGCTGGGTGACCTAGGGCAGTGATGGCGAACCTTTTAGAGACCGAGTGCCCAAACTGCGACCCAAAACCCACTCATTTATCGCAACAACTCATTCATTAACTTAAGAGGATCCAAACAAAGTAAGGAAAGCAATCCCAAATGCTTTCATTTATTTAAAATTATTTGGCAGAGAATTCGACACTTTAATGATGGTCTGGGCCTGGCTGGGGCGATGGCACGCGTGCCCACAGAGAGGGCTCCGAGTGCCACCTCCGGCCCCCATGCCATAGGTTCGCCACCACTGACCTAGGGTCTCTCAGAGTTCCCTCAGCCCCACCTACCTCACAGGAAGCGAGTTGTGGGGAGAGGAAGGGAAAGCGATTATAAGCCACTTTGAGACTCGTTTGGGTAGAAAAAAGTGGGTTATAAAGACCTGCTCTTCTTCTGCAGTGTGTTAGTTTGGTCAGCTCCATCTGCTGATTCCCCTTTATGAAGTTTGCCAAGGTCCATAAGAATATAAGAGATACCCTACTGGATCAAAGCAACACTCCATCTAGTCCAGCCTCCTGTTTCATAAAGTGCCCAACTAGATGCCATGGAGGAGTTAACAAAGAGGTCACAGAAGCCAAGACCTTGCCTTGATGCTGCCTTCTGACACTGGTATTCAGAGGTTTATTTTCTATGGATGTGGAACTTCCTTTTAGTCATCTTGACTAGTAACCATCTAGTAACTCTGCATGCAAGAGGATCTGGGGGGGAAAGGGTTAAGAGAATTCTCTCACTGGGGTACACTTGGCAGTTGGCCCCGCCCTCTCATCAGTTAGATGTTGAGCCTCTTCAGCCCTCGTTCGCCTTCTGTGTTACATCTTCTAGAGGACCTCTCTTCTCTCTCTTCCCTGGTCTTGGAACTGTAAAATTAACCTTTTTGAAGTTAATCTGTTCACAGTAGCTTAAATGTACCTACAGGAATATGTCATGTACGATGTGCTTCTATTTTTGTAAGTAAAATTTCTTTCTCTTGTTACCACTGGAGTCAGGTCATCGTTGTAATTTGTTCCTTAACTGGGAAATGTGGAGGATCGAGTATAGTACGTAAAGCTTCTGTGCTTCCAAAGCGCATATATATATATATATATATATATATATATATATATACACACACATATACACACACATATATATATACACACACATATAAAAAAAAAACTGGACTGTTTTGGATTGCTAGCTATTGGGGGGGGGGGACACGTGCAGATCTGTCCTCGCAGAGGAGGGAGAGCTGGTACCTGAATAAAACTTGGTCTTAAAGGTGCCACTGGACTGTTTTGGACCGGGGGGGCGGGGGGAGCTCTGCAACTTACCTGGCTGCTTCCTGCTCTGACTGAGGGCTGCTGGGAGCAGGGGGTGGGGCTTGTTGCATGTGCCCGCCCCCTGGGCGCTTTACTCCCGGAGCGCCACTCCTGTGCGCTCCTGCAGGTAATGACCCCTACATATATATATAACATTTAACACAATATTTACAACATACCACAGCAAGACATCCTGAGCCCCTCCTCACCTCTTACTGGAGCACACACTAGGGTTCAGTGTATTTTGCCCCAACCTGGATGCCCCAGTCTAGCCTGATCTTGTCCAGTCTCGGAAGCTAAGCAGGGTCAGGTCTGGTTAGTACTTGGATGGGAGACCACCCAGGAAGTCCTGGGTCACTGCGCAAAGGCAGGCGATTGCAAACCACCTCTGTTCCTCTCTTGCCTTGAAAGCTTCATGAAGGGTCGCCATAAGTCAGCTATGATTTGACGCTACTTTCCACCTGGAGGAAGAGCCAGTTTGGTGTAGTGGTTAAAAGCACAGACGGTAATCTGGGAGAACTGGGTTTCATTCCCCACTCCTCCACGTGCAGCTACTGGTGTGACCTTGGGTCAGTCACAAGTTCTCTTAGGACTAGTTCTCAAAAGAGCTCTCTCAGCCTCACCTCAAAGGGGAGGGGGAAGGGAAAGGAGATTGTAAGCCACTCTGAGACTCCTTCGGGTAGTGAGGTAAAAGGTAAAGGTTCCCTTGCTCGAAAGTCAGTTGAGTCCGATTCTAGGGCTGTGGTGCTCATCTCCGTTTCAAAGCCGAAGAGCCAGCGCTGTCCGAAGACGTTTCCGTGGTCATGTGGCCGGCATGACTGAACACCAAGGCGCACGGAACGCTGTTACCGACGTGGTACCTATTTATCTACTTGCAATTTCGTGCTTTCGAACTGCTAGGTTGGCAGGAGCCGGAACTAGAGACGGGAGCTCACTCCATCATGCGGCACACTCGGGTCTCGAACTGCTGAACTACCGACCTTCCACAGCCTGCAGTTCAGCTTCTTAACCACTTGAGCCACCGCAGCTCCTACCGGGTAGTGAAGGGGGGTATAAATCCAATCTCCTCCTCTTCCTCTTCCTCTTCCTCTTCTTCTTCTTCTTCTTCTTCTTCTTCTTCTTCTTCTTCTTCTTCTTCTTCTTCTTCTTCTAGAAAAACACACATCCTGCTGATTTTTCAGTCTAACTTTGAATTTCCAGATATTTCTTTAAATAAATAGCTTCTACATTTTTGGTGCTTTTGTGCTGATCATTGTGCTATTCTCAAAACGCCCTAGAGCATAAACAGGAATTCTGGGGTCTCAGAGCTGGGGATACCTGGCATGAACTGTCCTGTTATCTTCGTTCATTTTGCCTCTTTTTTTAACTACTGCGGCTGTCCTTTTATTTCCCTTCCGTGTATTCCGCTGGAAGTTAATACTTCCTTGCTGACTCGGTCAGCTCTTTTCCCTTCCACCCCATAATACCGGGTCATCTCAGAAAAGCTCTGAAGGTTTGACTCGCGAGCCAAGAGCAAAATTTCTTGCAGGCCTTAATGTTTCCCAGAAGGAAAATGTTTGGCAAAGGACTTTGTTATGAGAATATAAAATCCATTCTCAGATGGAACAAGGGATTTGTGTTTGTTTGTTAGCGCTGGGAAGCTGGAGAGCAAATCGCCCAGGTGAGACAGAGAGTGAGCTAGATAATGCTTTAGTTTCCTTGCTGCCACCACCTAACCCCTGATCTCAAATTTTATTTTTAGTGTTCTTCCTTCTGCATGGATGGAAAAAAAACAGCTCTTAAAAATTAATGCACACAGCCTGAAAACCTGAAAGTGCAGAGCTCTGGAGCCCAGGGCAATGGTGGTCAAGAAGCTAAGTTGTTGGCAGGAGGTCGGCCTGTTAGTCAGACCTCCGGCTCTGAAAGTAGCCGTGAGTTGCATCCCGGGCTGGAGTAAAAGCTGGATATAGCTGCAAAATATTGTATCTTCATGTTCAGCTACTTCCTGTAAGAGCAAGATCTCTGGAAATGCCAGAAAAAAAACATAAGCCTTTCTGAAACACCCCAGATTTCAATGTCAAAACAAAATAGAAGAAGAGGAAGAGGAGATTGGATTTATACCCTGCCCTTCACTACCCAAAGCAGAGTGGCTTACAATCTCCTTTCCCTTCCCCCATCCCCACAACAGACACCCTGTGAGCTAGGTGGGGCTGAGAGAGCTCTTTCCAGAACTGCCCTTGAGAGAACAGCTCTGACAGAACTATGGCTTGTCCAAGGTAATCCAGTAGGTGCAAGTGGATTAGTGGCGAATCAAACCCGGCTCTCCCAGATTAGAGTCCATGCACTTAACGACTACACCAAGCTGATTCTCAAATAACTATCTCAGGTAGAGTTCCCAACATGGCATCTTCCAACACCTTTCCTGGCATCTACAAAGGGTTTTTAGAAAGTGGGTGGAGCCAGAGGGGGCTTTTGCCCAGCAGGATTTCTGACTGGCCGCTGGAGCTGTGATTGGCTGAGCAGTTGCTGTTTTTTTAAGCTGTTTCGGCAACAGCTGCTCCCGCTAAACTGTGGAGTCCTGTGAGCAAAAATACTGCTTTGTGAGCTCCTGGCATTAAAGTTGCGAGCGAGTGATTTGGCTGTGGCATAAATTAGTTTGCTCTGGGGCCCTCCTTCTTGAGCTAAGACAAAAATGAACATAATAGCAGCCAATGTTGGATCAGGCCAATGGCCCATCCAGTCCAACAGTCTGTCATACAGTGACCAAAAAGACCAGGTGCCATCAGAAGATCCAGTAGTGGGGCCAGGACACTAGGAGCCCTCCCACTGTTGCCCCCCCAGGCACCAAGAATACAGTGCATCACTTGCCCCAGACTGAGAGTTCCTACCTATACCTTGTGGCTAATAGCCACTCATGGACCTCTGCTCCATATCTATATATCTAATAGCGAAGGCGCCCCCTTGCGTGCGGATATCTAAATCCGTGCATCGGGGGCACCTGGGGGGGAGGGACATTTTCTTGCACACTTGGGGCAGTCCCCAGGTGTGCACAAAAATCTGAAGAGTGTAAAAAAAATACGGAGGATATTTAAATCCCCAAAAAAGTAACAGAGCGTCCCCTGCGCATGCGCAGGGAATGCTCTGCGAACTACCTCTCTTCCTAGCGGGGTGGAAGAAGAGACCGGCAAGGCCCAGCGGCTGCAAGCTGCGGGCCTTGCTTTGGAGGGGGGGAGAGCGCCGAGGCCCAGTGTCTACAAGCCGTGCGGGCCTCGCTTCGGAGCCAGGGGCAGCGAGGTCCGGCGTCTACAAGCCGCGCGGGCCTAGCTTTGGAGCGGGGGGAGGGAGAGTGGCGAGGCCCGGCAAGGTGCTCCGGCGGCAGCCGGTTCTAAACTGTAGGCAGGGAAACATAAGAGGAGAGGAGCAGAGATTGTGCTCTCAGATGGAAAAAGGAATGAGGCGCTGAGGAACCCGGTAGGGAGAAGGGAGCTCCACGGGAAGTAGGAAACGGGTGAAATCATCGCTCTGAAGGCGAGGAGACAGGCCGGCATGAGAGAGCGCTGGCACCGAACTGCCCGGAGATGCCTGCACAAACTCTGAACCAGGAGGAAGACCCGGGGAAATCTGAGGATGAGTGCAGACGAACAGAGCTGCTTAGGAAAAATACGGAGGGGGAGCAGGGGGGAAGAGGCGGGGGGGAGATCAAGTGGGGGTGTGTGGAGGAGACGGGGAACTGGCGGGATGGGGGGGGAAGCTTACCTGCTCCTGCAGGTTCCTCCCCTGCCCACTCAGTGTGGAGCTCCCCCGCCCCCCCCCCCCCCCCCCCGCGTGCGGCGCGCGTCTTCTCTTTTTTTCGTATCTAATTCCCTCTTGAAGCTGTCCATGCTTGTAGTCACCATCACCTCCTGTGGCAGTGAATTCCATGTGTTAATCACTCTTTGGGTGAAGAAGTACTTCCTTTTATCCGTTCTAACCCGACTGCTCAGCAATTTCATTGAGTGCCCACGAGTTCTTGTCTTGTGAGAAAGGGAGAAAAGGACTTCTTTCTCGACCTGCTCTTTCCCATGCATAATCTTGTAAGCCTCGATCATGTCACCCCTCAGCCGTCATTTCTCCAAGCTAAAGAGTTCCATGCGCTTTAACCTTTCTTCATAGGAAAAGTGTTCCAACCCTTTGATCATTCGAGTTGCCCTTTTCTGCACTTTTTCCAATGCTATAATATCCTTTTTGAGGTGTGGTGACCAGAATTGTACACAGTACTCCAAATGAGGTTGCACCATCGATTTATACAGGGGCATTATGATACTGGCTGATTTGTTTTCACTTCCCTTCCTAATAATCCCCAGCAGAGCATTGGCCTTTTTTTATTGCAGTTGCAGTCTAGGCAATGTGTGAGCCAGAGGCTAAAAAACTGTGACCTAGCTCACACTAACTCAACTTAGAGGGAACACTGCAGCACAGTGCAGGGATGGGTAATGCATTACTGTGTGCACATATGCAAGCAGATAGTTTTAAATGATATGTTGGGTCTGAAAGGAATCCTGTTAAACAGAGCTTCTGCCTGACATAGAGTCGTAGAGTCGGAAGGGACCTCCAGGGTCATCTAGTCCAACCCCCTGCACAATGCAGGGAATTCACAAATACCCTCACCCCCACACACACCCAGTGACCCCTGTTCCATGCCCAGAAGATGACAAAAAAACCCTCCAGAATCCCTGGCCAACCTGGCCAGGAGAAAAATTGCTTCCTGACCCCAAGGTAGTGAACAGTATTTCCCTGGACATATAAGAAAGGGACACAGGAAATAATCACTGACACAACCCTTCCTCATGTTGGAGGGTTACTGCCAAGGTTCCCTCTAAGCTATGGAGTCTTGTGAGCAAAAATTCTACTTTGTGAGCTACTGGCATTAAGGTTGTGAGCAAGCAGTTTGGCTACTGCATAAATCAGTTTGCTCCGGAGCCGTCCTTCCTGAGCTAACACAAAAATGTGTGAGCCAGAGGCTAAAAAACTGTGAGCTAGCTCACACTAACTCAGCTTAGAGGGAACACTGGTTACTGCTAGAGTAATCCTTAGCCTGACTTTGTGACATTTTCTGGTTGGCTCCACTGCGATTTGGTCTATTTCACCTACGAAGGCTGCCCTTTAGTCGTTGACTCAGCCTCCGGCCATTTTGTGGTTTCGCCCGACACATTGTCAGAACTCCAAAGCCACCTGCAGGCTCAAAAAGGTTGGGGACCCCCTGGTCTAAGGCTTTTACGAAGATGCTGTTCTGTGGTCAAAGCTTCAATCATGCTAACTTGCAAACAGCTCCCAAAAAAAAGAAACGACCTGTCTGGGAATTTCAGGAAGTTGCCATCTCTAATACTCAGACTGGCAATTAGGTCACTCATATAGCATATCAATCAATCATCAATAAATGCTGCGTTTCAGTACAATCCTACCCTTCGGGGTTTCTTTCGGTTGTGACACTCAATGGCCGCCAATTGGTTTGAATTGGGAGAATGTTTGCGTGTGCACAGTTTTGGGGGAACCTGATTCAGGTGTTCACAGCTCCTCGGCATGAAGGAAACAGACCGAGTGACCTGCTCACGTCTGATCGACGCCATCAGACATGGTAAGGTCGACAATGGACTTATTTGCGGTGAAATTCACAAAATTCGGCATGTGTAAAGCTTCGATGTCACAGAAGTCCTCAAATGGCACATTTCTCACTCATCTAGCATATGTACAGGTACCTAGCTGTCAAGGTCAGACTGGAACTGCTGAGCAGAGCAGTTAGACAGCAAGCAGGGGAGGTAGTAGAATACAGGGAGGGGCTGTGGCTCAGTAGTAGAGCATCTGCTTGGAATACAGGAGGTCCCAGGTTCAATCCCCGGCATCTCCAATTAGAAGAAGGAGAAGGAGAAGAGGAGATTGGATTTATACCCCACCCTTCACTACCTGAAGGAGTCTTCCCCTCCCCCACAACAGACACCCTCTGAGGTAGGTGGGGCTGAGAGAGCTCTCTCGAGAACTGCCCTTGAGAGAACAGCTCTGAAAGAACTTGTAACTGACCCAAGGTCACACCAGCAGCTGCATGTGGAGGAGTGGGGAGTCAAACCCGGTTCTCCCAGATTAGAGTCCACACTCCTAACCACTACACCAAACTAGGTCTCTGGAGGGAGCTCACCTTCCATCATATGTGGGCTTGACATTTTTCACTACTCTGAAGAAGAGGAAGAGGAGGTTTTAAGACCCTGCTTTTCTCTACCTTTCAGGAGCCTCAAAGCGGCTTACGGTCGCCTTCCCTTCCTCTCCCCACGAAAGACACCTGCGAGAGTTCTGAGAGAACTGTGACTGGCTCAGAGGTTTTGTGAACTCAGCATTATCTGCCGACGGCTCTCCAGGGTTTTCAGAAGGTATTTCCCATCACCTGCTGCTGATGGTCCCCTTAACTGGAGGTACCGAAGACTGAAAACGGGATCTCCTAGCGTGCAAAGCCTGTGCTCTCCCCCTGAGCGCTCTCCTTTCCGGCAGAAGTAAGCGAGCGGCAGTAAGCCTTAATGGCACAAAATAAAGTGAGGATTCCTGTTCATCGAGTGCCGCAAAGGAGAGCTGACGGCCCTGGAGTTTATTATCTGACATCCGAGGCTGAGAGCGAAACAGCAGTTCAACACCCCATTCCAGTAATGCACAGCTGGTTACTATTGTATTGATTTGCTTTTATCCTTTTTTTCCCCCTCTCTCTCTTCTTCTCCTCCTCAAGTAGGCACCACACGCCAGGAGACGAGATGCTAGACTGGACGGAATAAATGGACCGCTATATTTCCTGGAGCTTGAGATCAATAGACCTTCATCTCTGGACGTATTCCTGTCAACAGGCTAAGTGATGAGTCTCTTCCTCACGTCAAGATGGCCCTCTTCCTGCGCAACCGTCAACGGCTTGCCAGGCGAATTCCAACAGCCTTCTTCTGAAGGTTATCTTCAACTCCTCAGCCAGCCTGGCCTAAGAAACCTTGTACAGCTTGTAAGTATATACGTGCTGTCAAGTCACCGCTGCCTTGGGAGTGAGAAGCAGAGGTGGTTTGTCATTGCCTTCCTCTGCGGACCCTTCATTGGTGGTTCCCTATCCATGTACTGACCCTACTCGGTTTCCGAGATTTGACGAGATTGGGCTATTCCCTACCCCCTTCTCTCTCTGACCACTTGGAGGGATCAGCAATGCTGATTACTTTCCCCACATATACCCCCAAGAGCACTTCGGTCGGGGACACATCACCGCCTGGTGATTCCAGATTATACCTTGGTAATAAGTGATAAATAACAAACCTGACTACTAGTTTCAGAGGGTAACTGTATTGGTCTGCAGTAGAACAGCTAGATTCAAGACCCGTCGCCCCAAACCCAGCGGTACCTGCTCTAAGTAGCAGGGGGCACACTCCTCCCTTCGGGGCGGGGTGCAGCAGTCGACAGTGGTGTGGTGTGGTGGCGACGAGCGGAGACCCGGAGACTCGGCGGGAAGCATGGCGACCATCCGATGCTGAGCAGCGGCACAGCGGAGCCAATTGGACGTGGGCCAGAAATCTGCAGCCGTCGCGCAGCCGCACACCGGGAAGATCTCGCCGGAAGGAGTAGCTGCAAAAAGAAGACCTGCGCCGAGACGCCGCCGCCAGAAGGAAGAGCCCACCATGAAGAAGCCGGGAGAATAAGAGCCCTGATGTCTGGGTGCTGGTAGGATGTCACCCCCTGTAGAATTGTGTGGCCCTAGATAGGTGTAATTAATTGTGTAAACCGCTCCAAGCCTACGGGAAGGAGTGGTATAGAAGCTGAATAAATAAATAAATAAATAAATTGTTGATTAGGGGGAGTATGAACTTTCGAGAGTCAAAGTTCAGATCTGACAGTACCCCAAAGAAACTTGACTATCTCACTTCAGTTACCAGATAAGACACCCCCAAGTCATGCTTGACTCCAGAGGTCATTTCGGGGGGGAACGTGGGGGATCGCAGTTCCCCCAGGTGAGGTGCAGGGGGTGAGGCACACGATGAAGCCCCGCCCCCTGCTTCCGGCCACCCCGCTTCCAGCCCTCATTCAGCCAGGAGGAGGCAGGAGAAGAGGGAGGGTAAGATGCTTCCTCCCCGCCTCTCCCCACCCCTGACTGCCTGGGGCCAAGGAGGGCCTTGGCGGGGCTTCCTCGCACTCCCGCCGGCCTTGCAAGTCCACCGCCGGGCCCCTGATGTCAGGGAGTGTGGCATATGCTAAGAGTTATGCTAATGAGTTCCCCTAGCGCTTTTTCTACGAAATGACCCCTGCTTGACTCAATAATGACTTGGGGGTGTCTTCTCCACCTATTTTTCTAGCAGGGATTACTTGCAGTTCTTCTCCTCTTATCACCTACATGGTTGGATCCATCCTTTAGATTAGTGGTCTTCAACAAGATTAGGGGGAGTATGAGCTTTCGGGAGTCAATGCTCAGATCTGACAACGGGAGCTTTGGCTCTCGAAATATTATACCCCAAAGAAACTTGACTACATCACTTCAGTTACCAGAGAAGACGCTCCCAAGTCATGCTTGAGTCTTCCACCTATTTTTTTTCTAGCAGGGATTACTTGCGGTTCTTCTCCTCTTATCACCTACATGGTTGGATCCATCCTTTAGATTAGTGGTCTTCAACCTTTGCATCCTTTAGATTAGTGGATCCATCCCTTAGATTAGTGGTCTTCAACAAGATTAGGGGGAGTATGAGCTTTTGAGAGTCAAAGCTCAGATCTGACAATACCCCAAAGAAACTTGACTATCTTACTTCAGTTACCAGAGAAGACACCCCCAAGTCATGCTCGACTCAAGAATGACTTGGGAGTGTCTTCTCCACCTATTTTTCTAGCAGGGATTACTTGTAGTTCTTCTCTTATCACTTACATGGTTGGATCCATCCTTTAGATTAGTGGTCTTCAACAAGATTAGGGGGAGTATGAGCTTTTGGGAGTCAATGCTCAGATCTGACAACAGGAGCTTTGGCTCTCGAAACTTTATACCCCAAAAAAACTTGATTACATCACTTCAGTTACCAGAGAAGACACCCCCAAGTCATACTTGAGTCCTCCACCTATTCTTTTTCTAGCAGGAATTACTTGCAGTTCTTCTCTTATCACCTACATGGTTGGATCCATCATTTAGATTAGTGGTCTTCAACCTTTGCAGGCTTGGTTTAAAGCTAAAATTGGGAAATTCCTAGGGGTTTTGGGTGGGGGGAGCTTGAGGAGAGGGGAGTTCAGGGAAGGGAGGGACCTCAACAGGCTATAGTGCCGCAGAACCCACCCTTCAAAGCAGCCATCTTCTCAAGGGGAACTGTCTATGTTCGCTGCCTTGTGGATCCTGATTGGATGGGAAGGCACCATGAAAACGTTTCTAATAAATAAATCTCTGTAGATGGAGATCAGTTGTAATTCCAGCAGACTTCCAGTGGGGTGCTACAGGACTCAGTTTTGGGCCCGGTACTTTTCAATACTTTTATCAATGATGTGGACGAAGGGGTAGTAGGACTACTCATTAAATCTGCTGTTGATACCAAATTGGGAGAAGTAGCAAACACCCAAGAAGATAGAGTTAAAATTCAACAAGATCTGAATACTCTGAAGAAGTGGGCAGTTGCAAACAGGATGCAATTCAACAAAGATAAATGCACAGTACTACATCTGGGCCACAAAAATATCAAGCACAAATACTGGATGGGGGATACGTTTCTGGGGAGTAGCTTAAGCGAAAGAGATCTTAGGGTAAGAGTGGACTGTAAACTGAATATGAGCAGTCAATGTGATGAGGTGGCAAAAAGGGCAAATTCAGTCTTGGGTTGTATTTAAAGGTCCATAGCATCAAAATCTCAGGAGGTCATAGACCCTCTGTATACTGCCTTGGTCAGGCCGCACCTTGAATACGGTGTGCAGTTCTGGAGGCCTCACTTCAAAAACGGTGTCGGCAAAATTGAGAGGGTGCAGAAGAGAGCGACGAGGATGATCAGGGGTCTGGAGACTGAGTCCTACGAGGAAAGGCTAAGGGACCTGGGAATGCTTACTTTGGAGAAGAGGAGATTGAGGGGGGACCTGATTGCTCTCTTTAAATATTTGAAAGGCTGTCCTTTGGAGGAGAGCAAGGAGCTGTTCCAGTGGGCAGCAGAAGATAGGACCCGAAGCAACAGGTTTAAATTACATGCAGAAAGGAATCGGCTGGATATTAGGAAAAACGTTTTCACGGTCAGAGTGGTTCAAAGGTGGAATCAGCTGCCTAGGGAGGTGGTGAGCTCCCCTTCACTGACAGCTTTCAAGAAGAGGCTGGACGAATATTTGTCAGAGATGCTTTAGGCTGGTCCTGCATTGGGCAGGGGGTTGGACTCTAGATGGTCTGTGTGGCCCCTTCCAACTCTATGATTCTATGGCCCCCTTACACACACTATCCCTCTAGGGGGCAGCATGGGACCCAATAAGCTGCATGCCAGTTACATCACTGAGGGGGTAGAGTTACAACTTCAGTCATCAAGACCAGGATAGCAAGCAGCAAACCAAGTACCCCCAAGAAAAGAAATACAAGCACAGTACCTGAAGTGAGGAAACCACCAAATAGAAAAAGGAGGAGGAGAAGAACAATAACAACAGCAAGAAGAAGAAGAGGAGGAGGAGGAGGAGAAGGAGATTGGATTTATACCCCACCCTTCACTACCTGAAAGAGTCTCAGAGCGGCTTACGATCTCCTTTCCCTCTCCCTCCCCACAACAGGCACCCTGTGAGGTAGGTGGGGCTGAGAGAGCTCTGAGAGAACTGCCCTTGGGAGAACAGCTCTGAAAGAACTTGTGACTGACCCAAGGTCACACCAGCAGCTGCATGTGGAGGAGTGGGGAATCAAACCCGGTTCTCCCAGATTAGAGTCCGTGCTCCTAACCACTACACCAAACTGGTTAGAGCAATTGGAGGGGGGGAATCTTAGTCAAGAAGTTTCAAATGCATCGCTCCCCCTACCCTTTTTTTAGTTGGATTGTCGCGGGAAGAGATCAAGAGGTTAAATAATGTTGTTAACAAACTGAAGTGGATTTTTATCTTCCGGCTACACAGAGGGCCCTTTGTGCGAGAACAGCTGAAGCCGTGCGACAGATTGCTTCCGCGGTTCCTGCCAGGGTGGGATGGGTAGCCCATGAAAGACCTCTCTTTGTGTAGGGCACAGCTTATATTGACTCTCGAGATATGTTGTTCTCGCAGAAAGTGCTATTAACGGTTGGCACATCTCCGCTCTGGGATCAGAGCACATTTGTGTATCCTGCCTCTTGAAAAGGAACCTTGTCTTAAGGGATATTTTTCTTCCCCCCACGAATGGAACTCATGAGACTATTTTTAAATGAAATGTAAACAGTTGGAAAGGCTTCAGTACATTGGCTAATAATTTGGGGTGGGAGTGAAGAGAGAAAGAGGGGTCGTGGAGCTCGTAGCGTGCCTGGAGGGAAAAAATGCTGCCTCCCCCCCCCCCCTTGGCATTATTTTCCCAGAGATTCACTCATTCCACATTTCACTCTGCTTGCCTTCCAGTTTTTTAATGAGTGCACGTGAAGGCTGTCACCGTGTTGAGTTTGTCCATAGGGGATCTTTTCCCATACAGTTTGCAGCTGTGCTTCAACTAATGTTGCCAAGCCCCCGGTGGGGGCAGGGGGTCCCCCGCTGCAGGGCCCCTCCCCACAGTGGTGATCAGCCGACCGGTAGGGGGCTTGCAGGCAGGAAACCTAGGCCTAGGTAGGCCTGTGCTGCTGGCAACATGGCAATGTCCCTTCCAGTGCACGTGGGAAGTGACGTCATCACATCGCCGGGGATACTCTGGTATCTGGACAAAAACTCTATGGTAAAACGACTTCTACCATTGAGTCCTTGCCCAAATAGCAGAGCCTCCCCATGTTGCTGGCATTGTGATGATGTGATGATGTCACTTCCTGTGTGCACCAGAAGTGACACTGCCAACAATGCAGATTAGGCCTAGTTTTGCAGCCAGTAAGGAAACCCCCTACCTGTTGTCAGGGGGTACCTGGAAACCCCAGCATTAGCCTTGATTAGGCAGTTCCTAGCAAATAGCAGGAGGATTGTGGGTGGGGATACAGGGGGGCTGTGATGTTGGCCATGGCATCATATCACTTTCAGTAAAAATAGTGAACATGACCTAGGAAGGATAGAAGCTTCCGCGAGTCTAATTTCCCTTTGTCGAGGAGCTTTGTTGAGGAGCTTTGTCGGCTGCAAGCATGGACGGCTTCAAAAGGGAATTGGATAAGCATATGGAGCAGAGGTCCATCAGTGGCTATTAGCCACAAGGTATAGATAAGGACTCTGGGGCAGGTGATGCTCTGTCTTCTTGGTGCTTGGGGAGGGGCAACAGTGGGAGGGCTTCTAGTGTCCTGGCTCCACTGCTGGACCTCCTGATGGCAGCTGGTATTTCTGGCCACTGGGTGACACAGAGTGTTGGACTGGATGGGCCTTTGGCCTGATCCAACATTGGCTTCTCTTATGTTCTTATGTTCTTATGACTGCAGAGTCACCCCTGAATGGCCATAAAACGGCCATAAAACTATGCAGACAGCCAACATAAAACCAGAGATCAAAGGAAGTGAAAGCGGCATGCAGTCTGGACACTGCCATAAAATCCAGCAATCAGTCAGAGTGACAGTGGCATGCGATGTAGATGGGAGTTTCTGTTCCAGTGTGGGTTTGGTAAGACAGCGGAGCAAATGCTAGATGCATATTCGGCCTCAGTGAGCATCATGGCAGAGCAGGGATTTGAACCTGGGCCTCCCCAGTCCTTGTACAACACTGAAACCAGCAATGGCTGAGAGGTGGCCGGAGAAAAAGGTCCTTTCCACATTCGCCTGCCACTCCAGATTTTCTCAGCGTTTGAGTCGAGGCAATTTAAGTCCACGGCAAAACAGCATCCAGATAACCCAGGGCAACAGCAGGCTGAAACTGGGCTGACCACTGAAGGGAGGGAATGTAATGCAGAATGGGGGGGAAATACAGAATAATAAGATGGTTGTACTCGATTTTAGTGCAGAATGGGTGGGGACCTAGACTGATTCCGCAAAAGCAGTTATTCCGCCCTTAGTCTCCCGTTTTCCCCCGATTGTAGTGCTCAATTTCCCACTATTTGCTGCATGGCTGCATTTTGACCCACATCTCCCCCCTGTTTTTCCCCATGTCTTCTTGATCCTTATTTTTTGGTATCATGAAGACGCGGGGGAAATTGTAGCAAATAGTGGGAAATGGAGCAGTACAACCAGGGGAAACAGGAGACCAAGGGCGGAACAACTGCTTTTGCAGAATCAGTCCTGGATTAGTTTCAAGTTCAAGTTAGCCTTTATTGGCATAAAATAACAGTACAAGTTATACAATTTTAGGAAACAGTTAAAACACCTATAAAAATCTATGACTCGATATTGTGCAATTAGGAGTGGCTCAAGTGGTAAAGACGCTGAACTGCAGGCTGTGGAAGGTCAGTAGTTCAGCAGTTCGAGACCCGGGTGCCGCAAGACGGAGTGAGCTCCCGTCTCTAGTTCCAGCTCCTGCCAACCTAGCAGTTTGAAAGCAAGAAATTGCAAGTAGATAAATAGGTACCACTTTGGTGGGAAGGTAACAGCGTTCCGTGTGCCTTGGTGTTTAGTCATGCCGGCCACATAACCACGGAAACGTCTTTGGACAGTGCTGGCTCTTCGGCTTTGAAACGGAGATGAGCACTGCAACCCTAGAGTTGGATTCGACTGGCTTTCGAGCAAGGGAACCTTTACCTTTAACGATGTTCTATCTCTAGGAACCTTTGGCGCAGCTTTAAAGCCAAACAGAGAAACTTAGCCACTTTCTCAGTGATGTCGGGACGGAGATCTTTTAAAAGTCTGTGGACCTTGAGTGCATCAGAGCAATCCGCCATACTGGTTAGGATAGAATGTAGATAAATATTCCTTAAGTCCACATACAGATTACAATGCAGGAGAACATGTGAAATAGATTCCACGCATCTCATTCAGTCCTAGATTAAAAAGCAGGTTGAATTCGATTTTAGTACAGAGTTGCTTGGAAGACACCGCGGTGAACATGGATTAAAAGGAGAGTACAGAAATGGCCAGCGTTCTGGCAGACAGAAAGATTCCACTTTGCAGGCTGCCGCTCATGGTCACCCCTCCTCCCAGCTCTTTACCAAACACAGTTTCTTCTATTATTCCTATAAGGACTTTGAAGCAACATACATTATCTCCTTCCCCATTTTATTCTCAAAACAGCCCTGTGAGGTAGGTGAAACGGAGATAGGGCTTGCCCGCCACCAGGACGTTTCCTGGAATTACAACTGATTTCCAGACGACAGAGGTTTGTTCCTCTGGTGAAAAGGGCTGCTTCGGATTCTATGGAATTACACGCTACTGAGGTCCCTCTCCTCTCCAAACCCCACCCTTCCCAGGCTCCAACCCAGAGCTGGCTAACAAAAGAGGCATGTGCCATAATTGAACAGCTAAAAACAGAATAAAACAATCCCTCCCAACAAAGTGCCAGTGCTCTTGATATTAGTTCTTATCAGTCCAAGATGCGGTTCCAATGACCGGGCTAACCCATGCAGGGCTCTTTTTGTAGAAAAAGCCCAGCAGGAGCTCATTAGCATAATAGGCCACACCCAACAGCAAAACTCATTAGCATATTAGGCCACACCCCTGACAGCACAGCTCATTAGCACATTAGGCCGCACCCCCATGTTACCAGAAGTGTGGTCATCCAGCCACACCCACCTTTCCCTTCTTATTCTGTTTACCTTGTTTGTTGTCAAAACCCAGGGCCTTTTTTTGTAGCAGGAACTCCTTTGCATGTTAGGCCACACACCCCTAATGTAGCCAATCCTAATGAGTCTCTGCTATTGGGTGTGACCTATTATGCTAATGAGTTCCTGCTGGGCGTGGCCAACTCGGGAGCCAGCCGGAACTCTGTTCCTGTGCATTCCTATGCGTTCCTGCCCAAAAATAGCCCTGCCCATCAGCATAAGTTCAGGAATCTATTACTATCGTCCCCTCATGACCAGTTCTTTGGGTCATCTGGTCGTCTTCCCAGGGTCAGCTCACATCCAGATCGAATCCACCATCAGAGATGACAGCTCGGTGGTGGTCCAGTGGCGGCGGCGGCTCCTATGCGAAAGCCTGGCGGAAGAGCTCCATCTTGCAGGCCCTGCGGACCTGCGCAAGGTCCCGCAGGGCCCGGATCTCCCCTGGGAGCTCATTCCACCAGACAGGAGCCGCCGCCGAGAAAGCCCTGGCCCTGGTTGCAGCCAAACTGATGTCCTTGGGGCCTGGAACAACCAAAAAGTGTTGCGCCCCTGACTGTAGTGCTCTTGGGGGAACATATGGGGAAAGGCGGTCCCTTAGGTATGCTGGACCCTGGCCATCAAGGGCTTTATCGCACGTCTCTGTTTATAAAACATCAATTTCAGGTTCATATGGCCTCAGTCTACCTTGGGGCCATGGGAGGAAGGGAGAGCCTGCTACGAGGGGAGGTGTCATGGGCTGGGGTGCCAGTCAAAGGGAGTCCTGAACAGGCCAAGGTCAGGAGCCAAGAAGACAATGCAAAGTCCAAAAAGCCAAGCCAGGGTCAGGAGCCAGGAACACAGAGCCAAGTCCAAAGCCAGGGGGTACAAAGGTCTAGGTGCAAGAGCTGAGCTGGAGTGGATGCAAGCAGGATGAAGCTGACTTGTTGCTTCCACAAAGAGTACTGCCCAGAGTGTGGAGTTAAATGCTGCTACCAATTAGCCAGCTGCACGATCACCCAGGCTCCTGCTAGAACTCTGGGCTAGACGAGCGTCTTCCCTGTAACCTGGCCTCTCGTTGCCTGGTTGCTAAGTTTTGCCGCAGTCACTCCCTTAAACGAGTCACATGTGGGGGTGAGTCAGGAGGGCTTTCAGCTTGCAATTCTTCCCCCTTATCTGGCCAGGTGTGAAGAATGCTGTTACAGGCAACTGCCAGCTATCCTCCTCTGCTGCTTCAGAGGGGCCTGCTGCGGTTTCTGCAGAATCTAGCAGCTCTGTCGGCTCTTCCTCATCCATGCCCATGACAGGAGGGCTAGATACAAATCCAATAAAATAAAATTAATAAAGAGGAGCTGTAACCCTTCAACCACCAGTCAATTCCGCTATACAAAACTGGACTCCTTGTTTTGTATTTTAAATGAGATGTGATTTGTCTTTTACAACCAGATTTTGTTCTGTAAAAAGAGGAAGCTGGGATCCCATTGTCAGAGCAATTCATTCAAGGACAGAAAGCTTCAGGGCAGAGTGGGGGATCTGAACCCAGGACTCTCAGGTCCTGCCCTGCCATGCTAACTACAACACCGCAGTGGCTTTCACATTGCCACGAGCAAAGGCAACATTCTGCTCGCATTCCATTCCCTTCACTTTCATACCCTTGGAAAACGTTTTTTGTGCAGCAATGCCTCTCGGTCTCCTATTCATCGCTCATAATACTGCTTCTGTTAAGTGGCACCTTGACTGAAGCAGGGTTAATTGCTCATTGGTCAAATTGCCAGGAGGTTCTGTTTGAGGGCTCGGTATCCCAAGGAGAACCGAGGGTAATATGCATGCAAATTGGTCAGAAAAAATGAAGCAGAAAGGGCCTGAGTTCAAGCTCAGGGGGGATGTTATTCCGTGGGGGAGGGCATGATTGGCAGGTATTCTATAGCGGAGTTGGAGGATTGCCGGATCAGCTGTTGTGATCCCTGCCCATCTTCCCAGGTTCCTCCACAACCTTCTTTCTCAAAGCCGTCTTGTTTTCACGTCGACATCCTGTTACCTCCCTGTGTGACTCACAGTTACCCAGCTGGCTAAATAATTAACCAAAACGGCGCACACGCACCACGGCCAATTATCCTTTCAGATGAAGCGCCACGGAGAGCCAAACGATGTCATCGGAGTTATTTTTAAAATGACTCGGTTTGCATTCCCTCCTCGTTCTTATTCTCCTTTTCTCCATTTTAATATATATATATATATATATATATATTATATATATATGTGTGTGGGCCAGGTTAGCAACGCTGTCTCTTGCCCAACAATCATTTGGTTCGATGGTTGTAAACTGTTAATAGACAATGAAATGAGAGACAGCCTGGTGTAGAGGTTAAAGTGTTGGATTAGGGTCTGGGGATCCCAGGTTGGAATGCCGTGGAAGCTTTGCTGGGTGGCCTTGGGCCAGTCACACACTCTCAGCCGAACCTACCTCACGGGGTTGTTGTGAGGATAAAATGGAGAGAGGATAACTATGTAAGCTGCTTTGGGACCCCCCCTCCCTTGGGGAGAAAAGCAGGCTATTTATTTATTTTATTTGACTTATATCCCGCCCTCCCTGCATGGCAGGCTCAGGGTGGGTTACATCAAATTTGATAAAAATACAAAGAAGTACTTTTCTCCCTTTCTCACAATACAAGAACTCACGGGCATGCAATGAAATTGCTGAGCAGTCAGGTTAGAACAGATAAAAGGAAGTCCTTCTTCACCCAAAGAGTGATTAACACATGGAATTCACTGCCACAGGAGGCGGTGGCGGCTACAAGCATGGACGGCTTCAAGAGGGAATTGGATGAACATATGGAGCAGAGGTCCATCAGTGGCTATTAGCCACAAGGTATAGATAGGGACTCTGGGGCAAGTGATGCTCTGTATTCTTGGTGCTTGGGGGGGCAACAGTGGGAGGGCTTCTAGTGTCCTGGTCCCACTGGTGGACCTCCTGATGGCACTGGTATTTCTGGCCACTGTGTGATACAGAGTGTTGGACTTAGGGTTGCCACATTGACTTACCTCTGCCGGTGGGGGACTTTGTGCTGGCTACCGGCAGCATGCACGTCACAGGAAAGTGACGTCATGACGTCATGACGCCGGCGACGCTGGGGGCCGGGCACAAATGGCTGTGCCTTGCCCCCAGTGTGCCCGGCGTCACGACGTCACTTTCCTGTGACGTGCACGCGGGGGTGGGGTTCCCCCCGGGGGCCGATTCCGCGGGGGCGGAAATCAGACCTCCAAAGCGGGGGGGAATCCGCCCCCGGGGGGATTTGGCAGCCCTGGTTGGACTGGATGGGCCTTTGGGCTGATCCAACATTGGCATCTCTTATGTTCTTATGTTCTTATGTTAAGTAACTTTAAAAAAAAACCCAAAAACTCCATTATCTGAACACCTGGCTTGTGGAAGAAGAATACCTCATAGAGAATGAAGTAAATAGGTTTAAAGATTTCTAATGTGTACAATTTGTTGTTCTCACTTCCGAGTTTTGGTTTGCTGCTTGCAAAATGTAGGTTCTGTCATGAGAAGCCCTAGGAACGGGGCGTCTTCTATATGCTCTGCTTCCCCACATTCTCGTAAATATGTATTGAACTGCTTATTATAATGTCGCTAATGATGGTAGCATATACGTTTGACAAGAAGATTACTTTATTCATGTTTCGATGATTATGAATAGCTTGGAAGCGCACTTCGGTAATAGCTCTTCGTCATTCTGAGCTGGCGCTGGAAGGTTTCGAACCACACCAGGAAGGGAAGGGGGGGGATGATAAAGATGGCTGGCAGATATGTATTGAAGAGACTACAGCCCTGCTGCCGAAGGCAACATGGAAAAGGCTGGCGATTGGCTCGCAGACCTCTGATGTCATCATTCCTCTTGGGGCCCAGTGAGGCCTCCCAGGTGCCCGTTAAGGGTGGGCAAAGTCCTGGTAATTCTTGCAGAGGCCCACCAATGTTCATCTGGTCAGCGGGTGGAAGCAGGCCAACAGACCGGAGGGGCGGGAATCTTCATCAGTGCACAGTGAGGTCACTTCCAGCACGACCTGGAAGTGCTGGGATCACGCTGGCGTGATGCTTTAGCACTCGCCCAGAGATTCCGTAGCTATTTGGGGCAAGTGCTAGACATCAGCTAGTGTAACGGTGGCGCTTCCGGGGTACGCCGGAAGTGACATTGTCATACAGCAATGAAGTTCACCTCCATCCCCACAGTAAATGCCCACCTCCCCTCTCCTCCTACCCTGGCTACCCTAAGGCCTGGCTACGCTAAGCCTGGTTCACACCACTGATCTCTGCCAACCACATCAGTCTCAACCAGAGTTGCCAACTGCATGTTGCGAAATTCCTGGAGATCTGGAGGAGGGAGCCTGGGTTATGCCTCCCACCGAGGACCATGTCTTCCAACGTAAAACCCAGAGGGGGTGTGTTTCTGGGGGTTGTGTGGATATTAAGGTAAAGGTAAAGGTTCCCTTGCTCGAAAGCCAGTCGAATCCGACTCTAGGGTTGCGGTGCTCATCTCTGTTTCAAAGCCGAAGAGCCAGCGCTGTCCGAAGACGTTTCCGTGGTCATGTGGCTGGCATAACTAAACACCAAGGCGCACGGAACGCTGTTACCTTCCCACCGAAGTGGTACCTATTTATCTACTTGCAATTTCTTGTGTTTGAACTGCTAGGTTGGCAGGAGCTGGGACCAGAGATGGGAGCTTACTCCCTCATGTGGCACTTGGGTCTCGAACTCGGGTCTCGGGTCCGCAGCTCAGCGTCTTAACCACTTGAGGCACTGCAGTGTCTTAACCACTTGAGGCATTGCAACTTCCATCATCAGCCTGAAACAAGTGGCCAGTTTTGAGGCTTGGAACTTTATTTGTGGATGGGTTATACCTAGGGCTGTGTCAGCTAAGCTGCTGCCATAGCTGGGGGGGAAATGATGGATGGTATGTTGCTGTAATGGAATCTTAACTTTTGTTTCTTCCCAGTTCCTCTTATCTTCTCGCCTAGGCCAGTGACCTTGGTGCCTTGTTGCTGCTTTCCCTGAGAACATAGACCCGTTGAGTTAGGCGGGCTTTTTCTTGTTCCCTGATTGGCCCAGGCCCATCAGGGGGCCCCCTTTGAATCATAGAATGTTAGAGTTGGAAGGGACCTTGCAGGTCATCTAGTCCAACCCCCCGCACTCTGCAGGAGCACAGCTGAAAGATAGCCCTACATACCTACAACATACCTAAAAGATGGTCATCCAGCCTCTGCTTGAAAATGTCCAGGAAAGGAGCATCCACCACCTCCCGAGGCAGACTGTTCCACTGATCAACCACTCTTACAGTTAGGAAGTTTCTCCTGATATTTAGCCGGTAATGACTCCCTAATAATTTCCACCCATTAGATCTAGTCTTGCAATCCAGAGAAAGAGAGAAGATCTGGTCCCGCTTCTACATGACAGCCCTTCAAATACTTGAAGACTGCAATCATGTCCCCTCTAAGCCTTCTCTTTCCCAGGCTAAACATCCCCAACGCTTTCAGCCTTTCCTCATAAGACTTTGAATTATGTACAACTCCCCATTGCACGGGCTTGCCATCAGTTCTAACACAGAATGCATGCACAGATGGACCTGCCTTTACTGTACTCAATAAACTTCACTCTTTTGAATGGGAGTTGTTGAGAACTGATTGTTGCGGGACTCTGACATGGCTGCCAACCTCCAGGTGGCACCTGGAGATGGCCTGCTATTATCGTTGATTTCCAGACGACCAAGATCAGCTCCCCTGGAGAAAATGGCTGCTTAGGAGGGTCCCTTCCCTCCCCAAACCTCACCTTCCTCAAGCTCCATTCCCAAAATCCCCAGGTATTTCCCAACCCAGAGCTGGCAGCCATCATGGGAACGGTAGTCCAAGCTGTTTGAGTGCCAGACAGAAAGGTCTTCCTCAGATCTGGCACATGCTATATGGTAACTACAGGAAATTAAAGATGGATACTCAATTGGCGAGATGAGGATTTTGTTAAGAGCAGGGGTCGTTTCGTAGAAAAAGAGCTAGAGGGACTCATTAGCATGACTCATTAGCATATGCCACACCTCCTGACATCACCGGAAGTGTGTCATAAGGCCACACACCCCGCCCCCAACGGTCCTGGCCGCCGGCGGTGGCCTTGCAGCTTCACTGTCGAGCCCCATGGGGGACCTGGCGGTGGACCTGCAAGGCCAGCGGGAGTGCAAGGAAGCCCCGCGAAGGCCCTCCCTGGCCCCAGGCAGGCAGGGGTGGGGAGAGGCAGGGAGGAAGCAACTTACCCTCCCTCTTCTCCTGCCTCCTCCTGGCTGAATGAGGGCCGGAAGCGGGGTGGCCGGAAGCAGGGGGCGGGGCTTCGTCATGTGACCCGCCTCCCATACCTCACCCGGGGGAACTGCGATCCCTCGCGATCCCCCCCGAAATGACCTCTGGCAAAGAGGAATTATAAACACCCATATGTGGACTTTTTGAGGAATTTAACTTGGACTGTTTCTGAAGGTAATGTATGGCTGCGAGAGTTGGACTATAAGGAAGGCTGAGCGCTGAAGAATAGATGCTTTTGAATTATGGTGCTGGAGAAGACTCTTGAGAGTGCCTTGGAATTCAAGGAGATTGAATCAGTCAATCCTAAAAGAAATCAACCCTGACTGTTCCCTGGAAGGCCAGATCCTGAAGCTGAAGCTCAAATACTTTGGCCACCCAATGAGAAGGGAGCACTCACTGGAGAAGACCCTGATGCTGGGAAAGATTGAAGGTCAAAGAAGACGGGGACGGCAAAGGATGAGATGGTTAGACAGTGTCATAGATGCAACGAACATGAGATTAAGCAAACTCCGTCGGGCGGTGGAAGACAGGAATAGTCGACTGTGCGACTGAACAACAACATTTCTGAAGGTGGATTAATAGGACTGTTTTTGCATTTGGGCCATGTACTTTTGAGTTTCTGACTACTATACTGTATTTTTGAAAAACTACTCTATTTAGATAGGTTTAGACTACTATACTCATTGCTAGTTGAATATGTTTTTCATTATTTCTGCACAGTTTGATCTTTTGTATCTTTTGGATTACTTACTCCTTTCCAGAAACCACCAGGTGGTGGCGGGAGATCTTGTGGGATCAAAACTGATCTCCAGGTAGGGTTGACAGCTCCCCCAGTGGAGGCGGGGGTCCCCCGCAGCCAGGCCTCACCTCCCCACTGCCACTCAACTGGCTGGCAGGAGGATTTACCAGGAGTGAGAGGAAGGTCCAGGTGAAGTTGCCAGTGATGTGGCAATGTCACTTCCAACATGCACAGGAAGTAGCATTGTAATGCAGGCGACATCCGGGTGATGCTCTGGTATTCGGGGGGGGGGGTCTCTTTAATAGAAGCCATTTTTACCATAGAAGTTTTTGCCCAAGCACCAGAGCGTCGCCAGGACATCACAGCTTGATGACATCACTTCCCGTTTGTGCCGGAAGTGACCTCCCCACATTGCCTGGGCCTTTGTGTCTCTCCTGGTAAGTCCCCCCATCCCCCACCAGTTGCCAGGAGGGTCCTGGGAACCCTATCTCCAAGTGACAGAGAACACATGAAGAAAATGGCTGCTTTGGAAGGTGGGCTGTTCCCGTCTGGCACTCAGACTGCAACCCCCCAAATCTCCACGTATTCCCAACCCAATGCCGGCAAACCCAGTCTGAATGTATGAACTCAAGTTCATCCAGAAGGGGCAGCCATGTTCATCTCTCCCTGTTCATCTCTCCCCGAAAAAATGAGCCATGGCCCCTCTCCGCCCACAGCCCAGCTTATTTGAAAGTGATCAAATAGTAAGCCGCCAGTTGGCCATCAGACTGACAGTTTGGTGTAGTGATTAAGCGGACTCTTATCTGGGAGAACCGGGATTGATTCCCCACTCTTCCACTTGCAGCTGCTGGATGACCCTGGGCAAACCATAGTTCAGTCAGAGCTGTTCTTGAAAGAGCAGTTCTCTCAGAGCTCTCTCAGCCCCACCTACCTCACAGGGTGTCTGTTGTGGGGAGAGGAAGGGAAGGAGATTGTAAGCCACTCTGAGACTCCAAGTGAAGGGCGGGGTATAAATCCAATGTCGATCTCATTTGTTATGAGGGCCGCATCTAACATAAATGAGACCTTGTTGGGCCAGGCCACGTGTGTCATAAAATGTAATGCCAGGTAGCAGAGATATACACTTTATAAAGGACACAAACACAAAGGGGTTTTTTTTTACTTAAAATAAAAACGTGCTTAAAACATTGGTTCTGTAAGCTGCAAACCTACTTTTGACTTATTGACATTCACCGCAGAAATCTCATGCTCAGAGTTCTGAGTCCAGGACCCAGGTGAAAACATGAAAAGGCCGAGCGATTAAGAGAGTCTGGCGAAGCAAGCTATGATGCAGCAGCAGCAGCAGAACTGGAAGCAGGAGATAGCCACTTCCACTGCGGGCCTGATGGAAGCCCTCCGGGGGCCTGATCCGGCCCCCGGCCACATGTTTGACAACCTTGCTATATGTAGTATCCCCAGTCTTCCACATTTCCCAGTTAAGGGGAAAATGCCATTCAGATCAGACAAATTACAAAGATGATCTGACGCCAGTGGTAACAAGAGAAAGAAATTTTACTTACAAAAACAGAAGCACATCTCACATGATATATTCATGTATGTACATTGAACTTATTGTGAACAGATTATCTTCCAAAAAAAGTGAACTTCCTGCATCTCCTAGCCCAGGTAAAGAGAGGAGAAAAGAGAAGAAAAGAAGAAGAAGAAGAAGAAGAAGAAGAAGAAGAAGAAGAAGGAGGAGGAGGAGGAGGAGGAGATTGGATTTCTACCCCGCCCTTCACTACCCAAGGGAGTCTCAGAGCAGTTTACAAACTCCTTTCCCTTCCCCTCCCCACAAGAAAAAGAAGAGGAGACTGGATTTATACCCTGCACTTCAGTACCCAAAGGAATCTCAGAGCGGCTTACAAACTCCTTTCTCTTCCCCTCCCCACAACAGACACCCTGTGAGGTAGGTGGGGCTGAGAGAGCTCTGACAGAAACTGCTCTTTTTCGAGAACAGCTCTTATCAGAACTATAGCTTGCCCAAGGTAATCCAGCAGGTGCAAGTGGAGGAGTGGGGAATCAAACCCGGTTCTCCCAGATTAAAGTCCGTGCACTTAAGAATAAGAGATTGGATTCATACCCCGCCCTTCGCTATCCAAAGGTGTCTCAGAGCGGCTTACAAACTCCTTTCCCTTCCCCTCCCCACAACAGAAACCCTGTGAGGTAGGTGGGGCTGAGAGAGCTCTGACAGAAACTGCTCTTTTTCAAGAACAGCTCTTATCAGAACTACGGCTTGCCCAAGGTCATCCAGCCAGGTGCAAGTGGAGGGGTGGGGAATCCAACCCGGTTCTCCCAGATTAGAGTCCGCGCACTTAACCACGACACCACACTGGCTCTCAAGAGGTCCTATATAAAATGGAAACAGAGAAGGCAAAAGCAATGACATCTCCACATCTAACAGAGGAGAGGGTTAGGCCACCTGCCCAGTGTAACCCCAGAGAGAGAACTCCCTTAGCCCTTCCCCTCCCAGACCCTCTTTGGTCACACACACACACTAAATAGTCCACTTTTCAAAGCCCTTTCCAGCTGGATTTTGCCCATTCGCACAGTAAACATCCAGTCGGAAAGTGCATTGGAAGCAGATTGAAGGTGGATTATTCAGTGCGTGTGACCACAGCATGCAAAGTGACAATCTCCGACACGTGTAGGGTTGACAGCTCTGGGGTGGGAAACACCTGGAGATTTGGCGGGGTGGATCCTGGGGAGGGCGGGGCTTGGAGAGGGGAGGGGCCTCAGCAGGGTGTGCCGTAAAGTCCACCCTCCAAAGCAGCCATTTTCTCCAGGTGAACAGATCTCTGTACCAAAAAAAGAGAGGGGGGGGATCTAAACCAACTAAGCACAGACTCCAAAGGAAGTTTAGAAAACTCTTGGGGGGGCCAAAAGTTTAAAAAAAGTATGAGTAAGTATACAAAAGAGTGTTTATTTCTGTAGCCTGGAGATCAACTGTATTGTAATAATATTACTAAATAACCCTTTTGGAAAGCCTCTTAAACTAGGCGTATTCTAGGGTGTCGGCACATCTTAATCTGGCCCTCTGCAAACGCAAGAGCTCTTTTGCCAGTTTAAGTGTGCGGACTCTAATCTGGGAGAACCCAGTTCGATTCCCCACTCCTCCACTTGCACCTGCTGGATGACCGTGGGCAAGCCATAGTTCTGACAAGACCTGTCCTTGAAAGGGCAGTTCTTGAAAGAGCTCCCTCAGCCACACCTACCTCACAGGGTGTCCGTTGTGCGGAGGGGAAGGGAAAGGAGTTTGTAAACCGCTCTGAGACTCCGAGTGAAGGGTGGGGTATAAATCCAATCTCTTCTTTTTCTTCTTCTTCTTGAGAGCCAGTTTGGTGTAGTGGTTAAGTGTGTGGACTCTAATCTGGGAGAACCGGGTTTGATTCCCCACTCCTCCACTTGCACCTGCTGATGTGACCTTGGGTCAGTTACAAGCTCTGGCACAGCTGTCCTTGAAAAAGAGCAGTTTCTGTCAGAGCTCTCTCAGCCCCACCCACCTCACAGGGTGTCTGTTATGGGGAGGGGGAGGGAAAGGAGTTTGTAAGCCGCTCTGAGACACCTTTGGGTAGTGAAGGGAGGGGTATAAATCCAATCTCCTCCTCCTCCTCCTCCTCCTCCTCCTCCTCCTCCTCCTCTTCCTCTTCCTCTTCTTCTTCTTCTTCTTCTTCTTCTTCTTTTCTAGGAATAAACCCCACTGAATCACTCCCAAATTATGAAAGCAAAGATAAACACCAAAGGGAATTGTAATACATCACATATTCTTTGTACATCTGTACTTGGGCTGATGGGCTTCCCGCTATGACAGGAAGTCTCCCGCTGACAGCTCTCTTTCC
>NW_015163126.1:419470-426682 GCF_001447785.1 Gekko japonicus
AAGGAAGTCTCGCGCTGCCAGCTCTCCTTCCCTATCACTGCTCCGATGTTGCTGTATCCTCTTCAGGGGAAACCCAGAAATGTTGTAAAGTTCCTAGAGCTACCCTACATCACTTCTGGACTTTCCCTAGAAGGGACATAGTGACGTTGATGATGTCACCGCTGTACCCCCTATGTCCCCAATCCCCCACCCTCCCCGTTCTGTTCTCAACAGAAGAATGCTCCCTAACTAAAGGGGAACATCCTTGTGATTTCATGCTTTTTCTGAGCATGATTGGACATGGTCCAGGGACTTTCTTCTTTAAGAACATAAGAAGAGTCCTGCTGGATCAGACCAGTGGTCCATCCAGTCCAGCATCCTGTCTCACACAGTGGCCAGCCAGTTCCTCTGGAGGGGCAACAACAGGGCAGAGATGCCAAGGCCTTCATAAGAACATCAGAAGAGCCCTGCTGGATCAGACCAGTGGTCCATCCAGTCCAGCATCCTGTCTCACACAGTGGCCAGCCAGTTCCTCTGGAGGGGCAACAACAGGGCAGAGAGGCCAAGGCCTTCATAAGAACATCAGAAGAGCCCTGCTGGATCAGACCAGTGGTCCATCCAGTCCAGCATCCTGTCTCACACAGTGGCCAGCCAGTTCCTCTGGAGGGCCAGCAACAGGGCATAGAGGCCAAGGCCTTCATAAGAACATCGGAAAGGCCTCGCTGGATCAGACCAGTGGTCCATCTAGTCCAGCATCCTGTCTCACAAAGTGGTCAGCCATTCTCTCTGAAGGGACAACAACAGGGCAGAGAGGCCAAGGCCTTCATAAGAACATAAGAAGAGCCCTGCTGGATCAAACCTGTGAGGGTCCATCTAGTCCAGCATCCTGTCTCACACACAGTGGCCAACCAGTTCCTCTGGACGGCCAACAACAGGGCATAGAGGCTGAGGCCTTCATAAGAACATAAAAAAGCCCTACTGGATCAGCCCAGTGGTCCATCTAGTCCAGCATCCTGTCTCACACAGTGGCCAACCAGTTCCCCTGGAGGGCCAACAAAAGGGAATGGAGGCCAAGACCTTTCCCTGATGCTGACGCCTGGCTCTGGGATTCAGACGCTTAGTGCCTCTGAACATGGAAGTTCCTATCAGTCACCATGGCTAGTAGCCATCAATAGACTTGTCCTCCATGAATCTATCGATTCCCTTTTTCAAGCTGTTTATTCCTGTGGCCATCAGTACACCCTCTGGCAGAAAATTCCACATTTTAATCACTCTCTGTGTAAAGTGGTGTTTCCTTCTGTCCATCCTGAACCTACTGCCCATCAGTTTCATTGGATGCCCTCAAGTTATAGCATTTGGGGAGAAGGAGAGAAAAAAATTCTTTGTCAACTCTCTCCACCCCATGCATAATTTTATAAACCTCTATTGTGCCTCCCCTCCTCAGTCGTCTCTTTTCTACACTGAAAAGTCCCAGATTCTTCAGCCTTTCCTCTGAGGGAAGGTGCTCCAGCCCCCTAATCATCTTGGTTTAATACAGAGAAAAAACAAACCTGGGGGGAGATATCTGCAGGGAAAACAAACCTGGTTTCCCCCAGATGTAGGGTTGCCAGTCCCCCGACAGGGGCAGGAGTTTGCCCGCTTCTGAGAACCCCGATTCACCAGCCCCGATCCAGCTTGTGGCAACTTCCTGTTAAAGAGGACTGGTTTTCCCTTTAAATGTGCTCTTTGCTTTTGCTAACAGGGTAGATTCGGCTGCCACCAGGAATTTAAGGATTTCCAAACCTTCTCTCTGTTTCCCTTTCTGGGAAAATAACCCAGAGTCTAGGCTTTTCAGGGATCTATGGGGTCCTGAGGAATGATTGATATGACTTTTGGCATATATTTAAATAAAATAGGATTTATTGAAAGAGGAACAAAATAAGAGGTTGGTTATTATTTAACTAGCTGGGAATAAGGTTCTTGTAAATATATTTGTCAACTGTATCACACACACGGCCTTCCCCCCCCCTTACTTTTGTTTGTTTGACACTCAGTTCCAACATTAACAGGGATCACTCTTTCTCATAGTCAGCCACACAGGCTAAGGATATATACGGCACTCTTTGAGATCTCACACCGAACTCTGAACACTCACTGACTAAACAACATCAACTGAACAATTCCAACTGACTTTCATAACTCTTTTCATAACTGACACACACACACACAAACAGATTCCTTTCAAAAACTCCACCCACACTGTCTCATCCTCCAATCACAGCACATTTGTCTCTCTCAATCACTCTAGTCTGCTTATCCCCACACTTCAACCAAGTATTTAAAGGCACACACACTCTCATAAAACAAGGAATCATTACAGTACGTATCCACACAACGGTGTTAGATTCTGGCTCTCATCCGTGGCCAGATCTATGCCATACTAGTTAGCCACACAGGCTAAGGATCTATACGGCCCTCTTTGAGATCTCACACAGAACTCTGAACGCTCGCTGACTGAACACTGACTGACGGAACTCTGCCCCCAAAGTGCCCTGTCCGTGCCAATGTGCCCAGGGCAACGACATCATGTCATCGCGCAGGGCACTTTGCGAGAGGGAAGCTGTATCATTTGAGGGAAAACTCTTTTTCCCGCGAACGATAAGAGCATCCCCCACAATGTGCCCTGTGCGATGACGTCACTTCCCAAACAAAGAGAGGGACACCCCCCCTTCCCCGCCGGCAGCCAGGTAAGACCCGGCTACCCTATTAAAGAAAAATCTTCAGTGGCTGAGGGTAGGGGGGTCCAGTTCTGGTATGAGAGATACCTGGAGATCTGGGGGGTAGAGCCTAAGAAGTGTAGGGTTTGGTGAGGGGACAGACCTCAGCAAGATAGAGAAGCATAGAGCCCACCAGGGCTTTTTTTGTAGAAAAAGCCCAGCAGGAACTCATTAGCATAATAGGCCACACCCAATATCAGAAACTCATTAGCATATTAGGCCACACCCCTGACAGCACAGCTCATTAGCCTATTAGGCCACACCCCCCATGCCTTCCCTTGGCTTGCCCGGGCCCCCCGCAGCTGCAGGGCACCCGGACAAGCCAGCCCTTGGACAGGCCAGGAAAGGCACGGGAGGCATTTAAATGCTTCCCCGATCCTTCCAGGGGCCCCCCCTGGCCCGCCTGCCTCGTAGTTGCTGGGGGGGTGTCGCTCTCCAGGCTTTCCCTCTGTAGCCATGCACACAGAGGTTTTGGCTGTAGTGGGCGTGGCCAGCTCTGAAGCCAGCCGGAACTCTGTTCCTGTGCGTTCCTGCCCAGAAACAGCCCTGGAGCCCACCCCTCCAAAGCAGCCATTTTCTCCAGGAGAACTGATCTCTGTAGTCTGGAGATGGGTTGTAATACTGGGAGATCTCCAGGCCCCACCTAGCCTGCAACTCTAGCTGAGGGGGAATGACTCTGTGGTAGGGTTGGGAACTCTAGGTTGGGAAATACCTGGAGATTTGAGGGGGTGGAGCCTGCGGAGGGCAGGGTTTGGGGAAGGGGGGGACCTCAGTGGGAGACGATGCCATAGACTCCGCCTTCCAAATTTGGTGTCGTGGTTAAGTGTGCAGACTCTAATCTGGGAGAACCGGGTTTGATTCCCCACGCCTCCACTCGCAGCTGCTGGTGTGACCTTGGGTCAGTCACAAGCTCTCTCAGAGCTGTTCTCTCATGAGCCGCCCTGGAAAGAGCTCTCTCAGCCCCGCCCACCTCACAGGGTGTCTGTTGTGGGGAGGGGAAGGGAAAGGAGACTGTAAGCTGCTCTGAGACTCTGAGAGACCAATCAGAGCGGCACAATGTTATGGAGGGAAGCACTCTGATTGGACTTTATCTGTAAATAGCGATTGGTGGTTTAATGACATGTGGGCGTGGCTACCCAAGCCCGGACTGTTTAAAAGAGAGCCCATTGCTCTATGTTTTTGTCTTGTATTGCCTGCGTTCTTGACTTCTACAATAAAGCTGGATCACTTTGTTAAATGAGCTGCGCGAAGCCTCATACTTAACACCAGGTGAACTGATCTCTGTCACCTGGAGATCAGTGGTAATCCCAAGAGATCCCCAGCCACCGCCTGGAGGTTGGCAGCCCTACCCTAAGGCCGTTCCTTCTGTCACCACTAGAGGGAAGAAGGGAGTTACATGCCTCTTTCAAAATGGCACAAAATGGCACAGAGCTGGTGTGTGCCCCTCCCCCATGTTTTAACCCTTCCAAGGAGCAGCGAGACGTACTGGAACCAGGAACCATGGATCCTGTTCCTGACCTTTCCAGTGCCATTTGCTGTAGCTGTTATGGGGAGGGGAGGGGAGGGGAGGGGGGAATGCAGTGTAATCTATTTCGCATGGATCCCGCCCCGAGAGCCTTGCTCTGTAGCGTAGGCTGCAAAACATTTTAAATAAATTAATATCCAGCGTGCATTTCTTTCAGGGTCGCGCAGGGACTTGTAAAGGCATTTTAGAGATCACCTTAAGCACAAAATATCAAATTAATGCTTGCCGGCTGACAAGTAAATGTATTTAAATATTAAGTCAAATGTAAGGAAGTCAATATTGCGCCGTGGATATTTGATAAGAGAGGTAATGTTCCCCTTTTACGGCCCAGGGAAAGCTCGTGTACTTGATGGAGGTAAACTTCCTTCGGTCACCCCCCGGGGTCTTTTCAATGTCGGAGAGCAGAATCTGACACAACATAATAAAAATCTAGCAGTTTCTCCCTGTGAGCGCTATCTACCTGTCAAAGAAATGTTTTTTTGGCAGGGGTCATTTCGTAGAAAAAGAGCTAGGGGAACTCATTAGCATAACTCATTAGCATATGCCACACCCCCTGACATAAGGCCCGGCGGTAGACCTGCAAGGCCGGCGGGAGTGCGAGGAAGCCCCGCCAAGGCCCTCCCTGGCCCCAGGCAGGCAGGGGTGGGGAGAGGCGGGGAGGAAGCAACTTACCCTCCCTCTTCTCCTGCCTCCTCCTGGCTGAATGAGGGCCGGAAGCAGGGCGGCCGGAAGCAGGGGGTGGGGCTTCATCATATGCCCCCCCTGCACCTCACCCGGGGGAACTGCGATCCCCCGCGATCCCCCCCGAATCGACCTCTGTTTTTTGGTCTGTCAGTAATGTATCAGAGAACATTTTCCTGTGGCCTGCCTCTGAAGGAGGAACTTACCAGGTAAGAACATAAGAGAACATAAGACAAGCCCATCAATCGGGCAACCCTATCCCCCAGCCCCTGCTGGTGGTCACAGGCTAGTGTTCTCTATAGCTTCAATAGCCATGTAACCATCCTCCAGGTGAGGCCTAGAGTTCACCTGTGATTACAAGGGATCTCACACATGAAGCTGCCTTATACTAAGTCAGGAATACTGATCTTGATGGACCAAGGACCCTAGGTCCATCAAGGTCAGTATTGTCGACTTAGACTGGCAGTGGCTCTCCAGGGTCTCAGGAAGAGATCTCTCACATCCCCTACCGCTCGATCCTGTTAGCTGGAGACACCGGGGATCGAACCTGGGACCTTCCGCGTGCAAACACACATTGACAGATGACGCTACCGTCTTACTGAACCAGACCATCAGTCCCATCAAGGTCAGTTTTGTCTGCTCAGGCTGGCAGTGGCCCTCCAGGGTCTCAGGCGGAGGTCTTTCACAACACCTACCGCCTGGTTCTTTTAACTGGGGATGCCGGGGATCGAACCTGGGATCTTCTGCATGCCAAGCAGATGCTCCCCCACTGAGCCACCACCCATCAAGTGACCAAGATCAGTTCCCCTGGAGAAAATGGCCGCTTTAGAAGATGGACTCTCTGGCATTCTACCCTATTTTAGGTCCCTCCCCTGCCCAAACTCCAGCCTTCCAAGGCTCCACTCCAGATCGCCAGGAACTTTCCAACCCAGAGTTGGAAACCCTTCCGTCGCCTCCCTGTGTAGAGCTAAAAACTTCCACAAGATAGGCACAGCCAGGGGTCATTTTGTAGAAAAAGAGGTGCAGGAGCTCATTAGCATAACTCATTAGCATAGCTTATTTGCATAT
Organism: Gekko japonicus; assembly: GCF_001447785.1. NCBI lineage: Eukaryota > Metazoa > Chordata > Lepidosauria > Squamata > Gekkonidae > Gekko > Gekko japonicus. Next base: position 425,480 of record NW_015163126.1, read on the forward strand.
GCCACACCCCCTGACATCACCGGAAGTGTGTCAGAAGGCAACACCCACCACTCAGGCTCCACTGGACTCTTTTGGATTGCTAACTATTGGGGGGGGGGAGTGCAGATCTGTCCTCGCAGAGGAGGGAGAGCTTGTACCTGAATAAAACTTGGTCTTAAAGGTGCCACTGGACTGTTTTGAACTGGGGGGCCAGGGGGAGCTCTGCAACTTACCTGGCTGCTTCTTACTCTGACTGAGGGCTCCTGGGAGCAGGGGGTGGGGCTTGCTGCATGTGCCCACCCCCTGGGCTCTTTACTGCCAGAGCTCCGCTCCTGTGCGCTCCTGCAGGAAATGACCCCTGGGCACAGCAGAGTGTGCCACAGATTTTTGCCAATCCAGAAAGAAACCCTCAGTTTGCAGAAAAGTTAAAAGTAGGGTTGTTGTGTTTTAAAATGCTGGGGGAGCGTAAAACACCAAAACAGTAACAGGGTCATGTGCACAGGTGCGGACGTCACAGTGGGAAAACAACTTTATATTGCAGGGGGGTGAGATCAGTGGCATATTCTGTAACCCGGGAAAACCCAGATGGCGCCCAACAAGCAGTTCCACAGTGAATGTGTGAGCAAAACAGGGGAAGGAAAAGTATCATCAGAGAAAAGGGACAGCTTAAGAAGAGCAGAAGAATGTAAGAAGAGCTCTGCTGGATCAGACCGGTGGTCCATCTAGTCCAGCATCCTGTCTCACACAGTGGCCAACCAGTTCCTCTGGACGGCCAACAACAGGGCATAGAGGGTGAGGCCTCCACAAGAACATCAGAAGAGCCCTGCTGGATCAGAGCAGTGGTCCACCTAGTCCAGCATCCCATCTCACACAGCAGCCGACCAGTCCCTCTAGAGGGCCAACAACAAGGCAGAGAGGCCGAGGCCTTCCCCTGATAAGAACTTAAGAAGAGCCCTGCTGGATCAGACCTAGGGTTGCCAAGTCCCCCCGGGGGGCGGATTTCCCCCTGTTTTGGATGCCCGATTTCCGCCCCCGCGGAATTGGGCCCCGGGGGGAACCCCACCCCCGTGTGCATGTCACCCGGATGTGACGTCATGACGCCGGGCACGCTGGGGGCGGGGCCACAGCCATTTGAGGGGGAAACTCAATGTTTTCCCCTCAAATGGCTGTGGCCCCACCCCCAGCGTGCCTGGCGTCATGATGTCACATCCGGGTGGCGCGCGC
>NW_015163126.1:426943-454026 GCF_001447785.1 Gekko japonicus
GATCAAGAAGAGGAGGAGGAGGAGGAGGAGGAGGAGGAGGAGGTTGGATTTATACCCCGCCCTTCACTACCGAAAGGAGTCTCAGAGTGGCTTACAAACTACTTTCCCCTCCCCACAACAGACACCCTGTGAGGTAGGTGGGGCTGAGAGAGCTCTGACAGAAACTGCTCTTTTTCAAGAACAGTTGTGCCAGAATTATGGCTTGCCCAAGGTCATCCAGCCAGGTGCAAGTGAAGGAGTGGGGAATCAAACCTGGTTCTCTCAGATTAGACTCTGCACACTTTAACCACTACACCAAAGAGCTCTGCTGGCTCAGACCAGTGGCCCATCCAGTCCAGCATCCTGTCTCACACAGTGGCCAGCCAGTTCCTCTGGAAATGTAAACGACGGCTGGGGGTTGACATGATCGAGGTTTATCAGATTACGCATGGGATAGAGCAGGTAGAGAAAGAGGTACTTTTCTCCCTTACTCACAATACAAGAACTTGTGGGCACTCCATGAAATTTCTGAGCAGTCGGGTTAGAACAGATCAAAGGAAGTACTACTTCACCCAAAGAGTGGCTAACACATGGAATTCACTGCCACAGGAGGTGGTGGCGGCTACAAGAATGGACAGCTTCAAGAGGGAATTAGATAAGCATATGGAGCAGAAGTCCATCAGTGGCTATTAGCCACAAGGTATAGATAGGAACTCTCAGGCTGGGGCAAGTGATGCTCTCTATTCTTGGTGCTTGGGGGGGCAACAGTGGGAGGGCTTCTAGTGCCCTGGCCCCTCTGCTGGACCTCCTGATGGCCCCTGATATTTTTCTCCATTGTGTGACAGAGTGTTGAACAAGAAGGGCCATTGGCCTGATCCAACATTGGCTTCTCTTACGTTCTTACGACCTCAAAGTGATCCAATGCCACAGAATCCGCACTCCAAAGCAGCCATTTTCTCTGGGAGAACTGATCTCTGGAGATGACCTCTAATTCCATGAGACCCCCATGTCCACCCTAGAGGCTGGCATCCCTACATTGGAGGCAGTTATTGCTACAGATCGCAATGGGGGGGATAGGAGGGAGGGGGCTATGTCTGAAACATTCCACAAGCGAAAAAAATGTTGTGCCATTTGGGTACCGTTTGCAAACATGTTCTCCTTCAGAATCTACCCTGCAAGGTGCAAACCGTGAACATTTGCGCTCACCTCTCCCCTCCTTCCCGGAGCGCAAGACGAGCTCACAGAAGAGAGCGATGCAAAAAGGCCGGCGGTTTCCCGATTCCTCGTTTCCCCCTCTGCACAAAGAATTATTTATGAGTCTGCAGGTTCTCTTTGCCGCAGACATAGATGTGCGCTCCGACCGGCGCTGCTTTCTACACCAAAAGAGATCAGTCTAGACAAAGGAATAAGACACACATACAGACCCAAGTCTCGTTGTTGTCCAGGGGTGCCAAAACTCTACAAGCAGAACAGCCCATCGTGTGCCACATGCCAAAGACATTCGCCTCGTTCCTCAGGAGTTGCACAAATTCAACTTGGCAGTGGGCATCGAGAGGGTCCACCTGTGGCTAAAGGAGGGCTATGGAAAGCGAGCGGCTCCCATCCTCGCGCATCGGGTGGCTCTGAACGGCATCCTCTGACAGGGTGCAGTGCATTTAAGAACATAAGAGATGCCAATGTTGGATCAGGCCAAAGGCCCATCCAGTCCGACACTCTGGGTGCGTTCAGATGGGGCCTTTCTGCCAGCATAAACTGGTACAGTTTATGCCGGCAGAAACGCGATCACACTTACCTCCGTTTTGCGGTTCCCATCGTTGTACGCCCGGTCACACGCTGCGGACGTCGGCTTTTTTTTTTTTTAACACAGTTTGAGCATGCGCATAGGCAGCCGTTGACAGAATGGCGATCTTTGCGCATGCTCAACCCCCCCATTACATTTAAACTTTAAAGGTAAGGACTTAAAGCCCAAACTGGCCTCCCTTAAGTCCCGGACTCCTCCGGATAGGTAAAGTAAGGGATTATTTAAAAAAAAAAAAACGCTCACGGCGAAGCTTCGCCCAAGCGCATATCGCTCTGTTTTGTAAAAAAAATGGCGGGGGGAAAACGGAAGCCTCAGGATTCCGACGGAAATGGCTAGGTGGAGAGCGATCAGACGCCGGGGAAGATCGAAAGCAACCGTTGCACTCAGTATACCACCACTTGGGACCTAGTGGCAGAGTGCAACAGTGTAAAGGGCTTTACACCGGTTAGAGACAGGAGGCAGATGTTCACCATCTGAACGCCGGTGAGTACAGCGATTGCAACCGGCACCTATACCGATGTAAAGCCCCCATCTGAACGCACCCTCTGTGTCACACAGTGGCCAGAAATACCAGATGCCATCAGGAGGTCCACCAATGGGGCCAGGACACTAGAAGCCCTCCCACTGTTGACCCCCCCAAGCACCAAGATGACAGAGCATCACTTGCCCCAGAGTCCCTATCTATACTTTGTGGCTAATAGCCACTGATGGACCCCTGCTCCAGATATTTATCCAGTTCCCTCTTGAAGCCGTCCATGCGTGTAGCCGCCACCACTTCCTGTGGCAGTGAATTCCAAGTGTTAATCACTCTTTGGGTGAAGAAGTACTTCCTTTTATCCGTTCTAACCGGACCGCTCAGCAATTTCATGGAGTGCCCACGAGTTCTTGAATTGTGAGAAAGGGAGAAAAGTACCTCTTTCTCTACCTGCTCTTTCCCATGCATAATCGTTAATTTAGCTGCATTTCAGAGCCTTTTCACAAACGATGGTCCCTCGTGCCAAATGTCGGACTTTTGCTCTCTCGCCAGATCTAACGCATCTGCTTCTCTTGAGGTGTTTTAACTCTACTTGGCAAGGTGGGTGCCATCAAAAATCCAGAGCTGGAAATTCTGGGCCAGTGCCTTGAGCTACCATGTTGAGATGCCACAGGAGGTGGCGGCGGCGGCTCCAAGCATGGACGGCTTCAAGGAGGAACTGAATAAGCATATGGAGCAGAGGTCCATCGGTGGCTATTAGCCACAAGGTATAGATAGGGACTCTCAGTCCGGGGCAAGGGATGCTTTTCTTACTGAGAACTTCCTCCATGAGGTGAGATCTTCCACAAGGAGGCATTGAAGGCTGGTAGAGCATGCTAGTCACAGCCAACTCGTGGTGAACCCCACGAGGTTCTGCCTCACGGGGTTTTCAAGCCAAGAGACATTCAAAGGTGGCTTGCCATTGTCTTCTTCTGCATTGCAGCCCTCGTCTTTCTAGGTGGTCTCCCACCCAAATACTAACCCTACTTAGCTTCTGAGCTCTGATAAGATCCTGGCTAGTCGGGGCTATTGGGCTGCTACGGAAGAACACATGGAGGGAGTCATAGAATCATAGCATCATAAAATCATAGAGTTGGAAGGGACCTCCAGGGTCATCTAGTCCAACCCCCTGCACAATGCAGGAAATTCACAGATACCTCCCCCTCCACACCCCCAGTGACCCCAGAGAACCAGCAGTGGTGTAGTGGTTAAGTGCGCGGACTCTAATCTGGGAGAACCGGGTTTGATTCCCCACTCCTCCACTTGCACCTGGCTGGATGACCTTGGGCAAGCCGTAGTTCTGATAAGAGCTGTTCTTGAAAAAAAGAGCAGTTTCTGTCAAGAGCTCTCTCAGTCCCACCTACCTCACAGGGTGTCTGTTGTGGGGAGGGGAAGGGGAAGGAGTTTGTAAGCCGCTCTGAGACACCTTTGGGTTGTGAAGGGCGGGGTATAAATCCAGTCTCTTCTTCTTCTGCTCCATGCTGTTAGCCAAATTGCTTTATTTACAGCAATTGGCAATTTATAAATGGGTCCTTGCCAACTATACCAAGGTTCTGTTCCCACCAGGGGTTACCAGAGAAGGATAACGAGGCTGTTGTTGTTAAAATAGATGTCTTTTACTTAAAGAATAAATCTCATACAAACAATACTGATGCACTCACACATTCAATCAAGTTCCTTAGAAATACAGTATTAAAATAAGCACATTTGCATTAGCAGGTGAGGGTGCTGATGGGCAATACTTATCTGTCTTCGCAGCTTTGGTTGTTCCAATGAAGAACGGAGGGGAAGAAATGGAAAACTAAGGGAATTCACACAGGACCAGATTCAGCCAGAACGTGAGGGTCTCTTGACTGCAGATCAAGAGATCAAAGTAGAAGCCAGGGTTTGGGGATAGCAAGTGGGACTTAAGAGGAGTAAAAAGCAGACAGGGGTTGTTGCGGGGGAGATGCTTGTTGATCAAGTAGGAGAGAAAGAGAGACCATGTGACTGGTTCTCTCCTTTTATCACGGGATCCAGAAGGTGGGTGGTGGCCGTCCCAAAAACAATCCTATTGGTTGCATGTAGGGAGGGGTGGTTACCTATAAGGAGTGGCCAATTTTGAAATCTAATACCTTACTCAAAGGAGGGCATCTGGGCAGGTGTGAAAACCTTGGCATCAGGATGCTCCATTGTAGTGTAGATGAAGCTGGCCATTTCCTTTGTGAACCAAATGTCCATTTGGCAGGAAATACCAAAGCAGGAACAAAGCAGTGATGTGTCGTATGTGACTACAACTATTTCTGCAGTGGGGGCTGTCTCTTCTCAAAGCTTACTGCTCACAATAATGGAGGTGTGTGCTTCTTCACCAGGCTGGTAATGGTGTACCTAAAACCTCATTTACACATGTAAGGCTTGTGCAGGCACCTTCTATGTGTTGCATCACAACAGGTGACTTAAAGTGTACAGTTCTCTGAGTCTGTGTGTGTGTGTGTGTGTGTGTGCACAGTCCATTGTGTGTAGCAATAAATAGAAGTCTATAAAGCAAAATATCAAGTTCATTCTCTAACAATGCCCAGAGGTTGGGGGGAAAAAACCCTCCAGGATTGCTTCCTGACCCCAAAGTGGCGATCAGCATTTCCCTGGGCGTGTAAGAAAGGGCCACGAGAGCTAAGCACTGAGGCAACCCTTACTGCCCTCCCTCTCATGATCTGCCCAAGTTCACACACTCAGGATTGCTGTAAGATGGCCATCTAGCCTCTGTTGGAAAACCTCCAAAGAAGGAGAGCCCACCACCTCCCAAGGAAGCCCGTTCCACTGAGGAAGCGCTCAAACTGTCAGGAAGTTCTTCCTCATGTTTAGCCAAAAACTCTTCTGATTGAATTTCAACCAGTTGGTTCTGGTCCGACCTTCTGGGGCAACACAGTCATTGGCCTCTTCTCCCCAAACACTGACTACTTCAACAGAAGCCTAATAGAGGCTTAGATGACCTGCACAGAATACGGCAGCAGTCTACTCATGGGCCCTTTCAACACTCTTCTTTTAATCCATGTTCACTACGGTGTCCTCCAAGCATTTCTGTGCTAAAATCGAATTCAACCTTCTTTTTATTCCAGGTTTCCCCCCCCCCCCATTCTCCATGACCGATTTCCCACAGCCGCTGCTCTGCGCTCGCTCCTCTCTTCGCCCCGATGGTACATGTCAATTTCCCACTCGAAGCCACGCGGCTGCATTTTGACCCGCGGCTTTGCCCGATTTTGCCTCAACTCGAACGCTGAGAAAATCCGGAGTAGCAGGCAAATGTGGAAAGGACCATGGTAAGCCACAGAGGTCTCTTTTCCCCACTCCTCCACTTGCACCTGCTGGATGACCTTGGGCAAGCCATAGTTCTGTCAGAGCCGTTCTTGAAAAACAGCAGTTTCTGTCAGAGCTCTCTAAGCCCCACCTGCCTCACAGGGTGTCTGTGGTGGGGAGGGGAAGGGAAAGGAGTTTGTAAGCTGCTCTGAGACACATTTGGATAGTGAAGGGCGGGGTATAAATCCAATCTCTTCTTCTTCTTCTTTTACCTCACAGGCTGTCTGTTGTGGGGAGGGGGAGGGAAAGGAGTTTGTAAGCCGCTCTGAGACTCCTTTGGGTAATGAAGGGTGGGGTAAAAATCCAATCTCTTCTTCTTCTTTTACCTCACAGGGTGTCTGCTGTGGGGAGGGGAAGGGAAAGGAGTTATTTAACCGCTCTGAGACTCCTTTGGGTAATGAAGGGCAGGGTATAAATCCAATCTCTTCTTCTTCTTCTTTTACCTCACAGGGTGTCTGTTGTGGGGAGGGGGAGGGAAAGGAGTCTGTAAGCCGCTCTGAGACTCCTTTGGGTAGTGAAGGGCGGGGTATAAATCCAATCTCTTCTTCTTCTTCTTTTACCTCACCGGGTGTCTGTTGTGTGGAGGGGAAGGGAAAGGAGTTTGTAAGCCGCTCTGAGACACCTTTGGGTAGTGAAGGGCGGGGTATAAATCCAATCTCTTCTTCTTCTTCTTTTACCTCACCGGGTGTCTGTTGTGGGGAGGGGAAGGGAAAGGAGTTATTTAGCCGCTCTGAGACTCCTTTGGGTAGTGAAGGGAGGGGTATAAATCCAATCTCTTCTTCTTCTTCTTTTACCTCACAGGGTGTCTGTTGTGGGGAGGGGGAGGGAAAGGAGTTTGTAAGCCGCTCTGAGACTCCCTTGGGTAGTGAAGGGCAGGGTATAAATCCAATCTCCTCCTTTTTCTCCTCTTCTTCTTCTTCTTCTTCCTCTCACTTTTCTCGCTGCCGACTTTAATGTGTCTACTTTGGAGTAAACAAGCTGTGGGTTTATGCTTTTGCAGGCCCGCTGCGGTTGCTCATCAAGACGCATTCCATTTAAGAACCCTTCCCTCTCCTGTACTGCCGCTCTGCAAAAATCCATGTGTAGGTTTGGGGTTTTTTGCACAAAACTTATTTATCCTTCCTTTGTAATTAGCGGTTCTGCTCCGCTCCCCTATTCCTCACACTTAGAAGTGTCAGCCCATCGATTGCGCTCCAACAGGCCCCGCGCTAAACAATTTTATGCAGTAACTGCTGGTGATTTACGGCGAGTAACCATGTAACTAAGAAGTATCATTCGGGCTGGCTAATAGGAAGTATGATGCCAATCAATAGCCGTAATGGCTTTGCTAATAGCTGGGCCTCCTTATTCCAGGGGAATTAGTTGCCCTTCCAAAACTATTATCTCTGGGCCTGATCTTCAAGTTGATTTAAATCAACTTGGGTCTCAGGAGAGCAGCCACAATTTATGGCCCTCAGATCTTTGGCCCTTGTAATTAAGGACCACTGAAATGTAAGTATTTGTAGGGCTCCTCTGGAACCAACAGGAATAGGAGCAGTCCAACCAAAGACTTGTGGGATAGACTGAAAAAGGAGAGAAGAAGAGATTGGATTTATACCCCGCCCTTCACTTGGAGTCTCAGAGCGGCTTACAAACTCCTTTCCCTTCCCCCTCCCCACAACAGACACCTTTATGAGGTAGGTGGGGCTGAGAGAGCTCTGAGAGAACTGCCCTTTCAAGGACAGCTCTGACAGAAGTATGGCAGAACCATCCAGCAGCTGCAAGTGGAGGAGTGGGGACGGTTCTCCCAGATTAGAGTCCGTGCACTTTACCACTACACCAAACTGGCTCTACACTACACCAAACTGACCAAAAGGGCCTTACCACTGAACAGGAAGGCTTATGATTCAGAGTTTTGGGTCACTTGGTGGGACCAAGTAGGCTCAGCCATTAAAAAAGTTCTTGGTGGAAAAGGAAAATGAGAAGAAGAATCTACTCCATCCGACCCTTCCAACACTGCCAACGTGTTTAAAGCCCTCTACAACCTGAGATAAACATACCTACATGACGTTCTCAATGACGGAGTCCCTCACCCAAGGGAGCCTCCCTCTCACACTTGAGCAAGTGTCTCTGTTACCTAGGCCTTTATGATTCTCTGTTGCAGAGCAGGAACAAGGAGACTCAAACTGGCTAGTGAGATTTCCTCCCCTTTTTTGGGACAGACAGGCACTTTCGCACACACTGGATAATGCACTTTCAGGCCACTTCAAATGCACTTTAGTGATCATCTGAAAGTGGACTTTGCTGTTTCACACAGTACAACCCAGTTGCAAAGCGCATCGAAAGTGAATTGAAAGTGCATTATTCAGCACGTGTGGAAGCACCCTCCCTGTATGAGCGCTTTCACACATGGTAAATAATGCCGTTTCGAGCCCCTTCAGCAACCGTTTGCAAGTAGATTTTTCCATTTCACACAGTAAAATCCAGTTGCAAAGTGCACTGAAAGTGGATTGAAAGTGCATTATTTAGTGTGTGTGAAAGTGCATCGTCTGTGTCTTTCTTTATGAAAATGCAGTGTACAGGTCAAAGGACCCTGTCCCTCCTTCACTTGACCTCACGGCACTCTATTTCTTTCAGACCTTGGCTGAATCCCTGTATTGACCAAGAGAAAACATAACTCACAGTGCAATCCTAAACGGTGTTCTCCTTCTTAGAGTCCGTTCAGACAGCTCTTTAGATCCACCACAGGCTCAATTCCCTAGTGGATTAAAAGTGCATGACCAGACACAAACATCTGGGAAATGTCCCTGTTCCGTGGACATCCTGTTTTGCCACGCCTCCTATCCGGACTTAAAAGACAGTACTTTGAATCTAGAGTTTTCCCGACCCGACGGGACAAAAGCGGACTTTCACCTGTCTGATCGTTCCACCAGCGCGCAATCCTCCCGTCGGGGTGGTCTGACGTCACACCATCCCGAGCGGGCGTGATTTTTAAAAAAAACCACCCCCCAATATGCGCTTAAACACATTTATAAATGAGGCTGCGGAACCCTGATCTAGCACCATGAACACTTTAATGTTTAAGAATGACCCGTGATTTTATTTATTTATTTATTTTTCACATTTATATCCCGCCCTCCCCAGTGGGCTCAGGGCGGCTAACAAGGGCAGGGTAATTAGCCGTGCCATAATTAAAAACATATAAAACATAATAAAAACATCCAACACTTAAAACAATGGTGCTCGGTCAATTACTAATCTCATACGTCCAGGGTAGAATCAACACAGTTCCAGGTGGTACTCCCATGATATTTATGCCCAATGGCGACGGCTTATTGGATCTTCTTTACGTTGTCCAGGCTCTTCCTCAGGGCAATCCACTTAATGCAGTGGGAGCTGGAGGGGGGATGGGTCTTTCAACATGCAAAATAATCCCTCCAGTGAGCATGATCTCAATGACAAGGGGGATGGCCGGGACCAGTTTTCCCTCTAAGCTGAGTTGGTGTGAGCTAGCTCACAGTTTTTTAGCCTCCGGCTCACAGATTTTTGCCTTAGCTCAGGAAGGGATGGCCTCAAAGCAAACTAATTAATGTAGTAACCTAATGGCTCGCTCACAACTTTAATGCCCATAGCTCACAAAGTAGGATTTTTGCTCACAAGACTCCACAGCTTAGAGGAAACATTGGCCGGGACTCGTTTAGGCTACGCATCCCTCACGCGGTGCTTTGAATGTTTGATCCTGCACATGCGCTGATCTACAAGGAAGCACAGTCATGCCCATGCGCATGGGTATAAAGTGGATGCCGTCTAGACAATCCACAGTGGAAGCAGCGCGCAGTAAGGCAATTCCCCCGGGGGGTGTCTGGTCGTGCGAGGATGGATTTTAAAAATCGGGATCAAATTTGAGCCGGCATCGTGGCGGGATTAGCTGCCCGTCTGAACACATTCTTAGTCTGTTGGAGTCAGTGGGTTTAGGCGGGTTTTGTTCTTTTTAGGACTGCACTGTTAGTCATTTTTTGTCTCGGTCAGTATCAGATTCAGCCAAGCTGCGAGAGAAACGGAGCACAGTGAGGTCAAGTGAGAGAGGGTCAGGGTTTAGACCCCCTCACCTGTACACTTCATGGTCGTCAAGGAAGACCCAGACATACACAGAGAGTCTGTCAAAAAGGGGGGGAAAGCTCATTACCCTATCTCCATCTCCCGGAGTAGGTCATCAGAATAAACTGTGGGTTAGAATAATAGAATTATAGAATCATAAGAGTTGGAAGGGGCCATACGGACCATCTAGTCCAACCCCCTGCCCAATGTAGGACCGGCCTCGAGCATCTCTGACAAATATTCGTCCGGCCGCTTCTCAAAAGCTGCCAGTGAAGGGGAGCTCACCACCTCTCTAGGCAGCTGATTCCACCTTTTTTTTTCTTTTCAATAACATTTTATTGGTAGGATAAAAAAAGTATTGAAAAGTCATAACAATCAAATACTTATAACATTCGAAATGTATAGAAGGATCATAAGAAAAGTTAAACATTCAAACCAATACACTAATTACAAAAACAAACAAACAAACAAAAACAAACAAAAAATGTATGCTTTAAAGAATAATACATAGTTCAATAAACATTTGAATAAAGTAACTTGTTTTAGCCTCAATTTGTAATTGAAGCCTGTTCTGTTTGTTGTTTTAGATACAACCAAGTGTCTTCTGCCATCCAAACTATCTGTAGACATTCAATAATATATCTAACAATAATAAACACAAAGTGCAACCCATAGATCAAAATCAGGTTTTAGTGAAGCTTACTTGCTAAAATTCAATTGAACTATACACAAGTCCTCATAACCATTAAACATAGTTATCCCAGGATGCTGAGATGAATTTTTATTCTGATAGGGCTTCTACAATTGGAAACCATTTAGCTTCGAACCCACATTGTGCAACATTCTTTTTATTTCTGTTAACTTGAACCACTCTGACCGTGAAAAAGTTTCTCCTAATATCCAGCCAATACCTTTCCTAATATCCACGTCCGGCTGGCACACTGAGGCAGAAATTAGCCGGCTTGTTCTGTGCATTCTAGTTTTGTCTTAAAACCGACTGCTGTTTATTTGCACGTGAAATCGAAGGGTTGCCCGTCTTTTTTTCTGGAGTTTACAGCACCTGTGGAGAGGAAATTCACATCAGGGAAAAGGTGCTGCTGCTTAGATCTTTCATATGAAAGTAGAGATATTGCAAGATCTGAACCAGCAGGTTTCCAAGAAAGGACCTGTTCCTTCCTCATCACTAAATTTGTCTTTTGGCTGGTGTGATGTGGTGGGTATGCTTACCTCGAGTGGGGGGCAAAGCCATAATCCCACACACACACACACATCTAACATCTCCGGAACATTATAGAGAGTGTGCTATATAAACACATTCAAACAGCAGATCAAGAAATTATGAAACATAAGAACATAAGAACATAAGAGACGCCAATGTTGGATCAGGCCAAAGGCCCATCCAGTCCAACACTCTGTGTCACACAGTGGCCAGAAATACCAGTGCCATCAGGAGGTCCAGCAGTGGGGCCAGGACATTAGAAGCCCTCCCACTGTTGACCCCCCCAAGCACCAAGAAGACAGAGCATCACTTGCCCCAGAGCCCCTAGCTATACCTTGTGGCTAATAGCCACTGATGGACCTCTGCTCCATATGCTTATCTAATTCCCTTTTGAAGCCGTCCATGCTTGTAGCTGCCACCACTTCCTGTGGCAGTGAATTCCAAGTGTTAATCACTCTTTGGGTGAAGAAGTACTTCCTTTTATCCGTTCTAACCCGACCACTCTGCAGTTTCATGGAGTGCCCACAAGTTCTTGTATTGTGAGAAAGGGAGAAAAGTACTTCTTTCTCTACCTGCTCTTTCCCATGCATAATCTTATAAACCTCGATCATGTCACCCCTCAGTCGTCTTTTCTCCAAGCTAAAGAGCCCTAAGCGCCTTAACCTTTCCTCATAAGGAAAGTGTTCCAACCCTTTTATCATTCGAGTTGCCCTTTTCTGCACTTTTTCCAAAGCTATAATATCCTTTTTAAGGTGTGGTGACCAGAACTGCACACAGTATTCCAAATGAGGTCACACGATTGATTTATATAGGGGCATTATGATATTGGCTGATCTGTTTTCAATACCCTTCCTAATAATCCCCAGCATAGCATTGGCCTTCTTTATTGCAGTCACACACTGTCTCGACATTTTCAGTGAGTTATCCACTACAACTCCAAGATCTCTCTCTTGCTCAGTCTCTGCCAGTTCAGACCCCATCAATGTGTATTTATATTTGGGATTTTTGGCTCCAATGTGCATCACCTTGCACTTGGCCACATTGAACCCCATTTGCCGATATCGCACCTAGTCTGCATGTGGGATAGGTTGGCGGCCTATCACTTGGGGTGGGGAGACCAAAGAGCTGACTTTAGTTTCCACACTTCTACAACCCTGCCTGCCTTCCAAGCACAGTGTTTACTTCTGTTCCTTGAAGGGCTAGTTGGATGACCAGCGTTAACTATCAGTTATGATGGGGTTCATGCTGCAGGCTCTGTGCAATTGCCCTGCCTGCCTGCCAGTGGATACAAGCAAAAATGTTTCTCTGCCTGCCTTCCAAGCACAATGTTCCCCTCTCTTCCGTGTAGGGCCGGTTCAATAGCTAGCACTACCTATCATGCTGCAGGTTCTGTGCTGTTGCCCTGCTTGCCTGCCAGTGGATACAACCAAAACTTTTTCCATGCTTGCCTTCTAAGCACAATGTATCCCTCTGTTCCATGCAGTGCAAGTGGAATGACTAGCAATACTGATCAATTATGATAAGGATCAGTGACTGGTCTAAGGACCATAACAATAAGCTGAACTGAACTGAGAAGGTTCAAGCTTGTAGCCTCTGTGCCATTGCCCAGCCTGCCTGCCAGCAGATACAAGCAAAAACGTATTGAAAACAGATCAGCCAATATCATAATGCCCCTATATAAATCAATGGTGTGACCTCATTTGGAATACTGTGTGCAATTCTGGTCACCACACCTTAAAAAGGATATTATAGCTTTGGAAAAAGTGCAGAAAAGGGGCAACTCGAATGATAAAAGGGTTGGAACACTTTCCCTATGAAGAAAGGTTAAGGCGCTTAGGGCTCTTTAGCTTGGAGAAATGACGACTGAGGGGGTGACATGATTGAGGTTTATAAGATTATGCATGGGAAAGAGCAGGTAGAGAAAGAGGTACTTTTCTCCCTTTCTCACAATACAAGAACTTGTGGGCACTCCATGAAATTGCTGAGCGGTCGGGTTAGAACGGATAAAAGGAAGTACTTCTTCACCCAAAGAGTGATTAACACTTGGAATTCACTGCCACAGGAAGTGGTGGCAGCTACAAGCATGGACGGCTTCAAAAGGGAATTAGATAAGCATATGGAGCAGAGGTCCATCAGTGGCTATTAGCCACAAGGTATAGATAGGGACTCTGGGGCAAGTGATGCTCTGTCATCTTGGTGCTTGGGGGGGGGTCAACAGTGGGAGGACTTCTAATGTCCTGGCCCCACTGGTGGACCTCCTGATGGCACCTGGTATTTCTGGCCACTGTGTGATACAGAGTGTTGGACTGGATGGGCCTTTGGCCTGATCCAACATTGGCGTCTCTTATGTTCTTATGTCTCCCTACCTGCTTGCAAAAGAAGGGCCCACCAGTGGCAAGGGAAGTATCTATCTTTACTGCAGGGAACCAGATTTGAGTCCCGAGGAAGGGGTGGGAAAAGGCAGTGCAGGAATAGCGGGGGGGGGGGAACAAGTAGGGTCAGCCATAAAAGAAGCGAGGGGGCAACGGGAGGGAGTGCAAAAAGGGAGATGCTTAAGGAGCAAAGGGTGTCAACTGGGACTGCTAACCTCCAGGTGGTACTTGGAGATCCCCCCACTATTACAATTGATTTCCAGATGACCAAGATCAGTCCCCCTGGAGATAATGGCTGATTTGGTGGGTGGACTCGATGGCATTATACCCTGCGGAGGTCCCTCCCCTCCCCAAACCCCGCCCTCCCCATGTTTCAGGTATTTCCCAACCCAGAGTTGGCAGCCTTAGTGTCGACTTGGGAAAGAACCAAAAAGGACTAACTGGGGTAGGGAGGAGTAAAGTAACCATGCCCTGGAAGGTTGAACCCCATGATACAATAAAGGACGTTTCCAGTAACTCTTTGTTTGGTGTAGTGGTTAGGAGCACGGACTCCAGTCTGGGAGCGTTGGGTTTGATTCCCCACTCCTCCACATGCAGATGCAGATTCAGTTACAAGCTACTTCAGAGCTGTTCTCTCACAAGCAGTTCTCAAAAGAGCTCTCTCAGCCCCACCTACCTCACAGGGTGTCTATTGTGGGGAGGGAAAGGATAGGAGATTGTAAACCGCTCTGAGACTCCTTCAGGTAGTGAAGGACGCGGTATAAATCCAATATCCTCCTCCTCCTCTTCTCCTTCTCCTTTTTCTTCCCCTTCTCCTTCTCTCTCATGGCCTTCTTGCTTGATGGACGGTCAGTTTGATGTCCCTCCCCAGGGTCCTGACACTTCGGCAGAATAACTTTATGTCTTCTCAGTGCCTCCTCTCAACAATGTATGTGATTGTAGTTAGGGCAGAGCCAGGGAGTGGCTGTAACCATTAGCCTACCCCTCAAATCTCATCATCAGGAAGAAGAACAGAAGTGGGGTATCTTTCTTTTTCACCAGGAATCTGGTTTCTCCAGTCTTTTAGCCAAGTTGGGCTGCACGTTGAAAATGAACAAATATATGTTTTATGCCACTGCCATCCTTCAGTTTTCTTGATTAATTTCAGACATTTTTATCCTGTGGGTATCTATGGTTTGATTGCTGATGCTCCATTTGTGATTTCGCGGGGCATGTTTTATTTCTGCTCACCTTTTTGGTTGCTTTTGATTATTCTCATAATTGCTTTACGATTTTACCTTGTTCTACCCCAGGAACTCCACCGCTAAGGAGGAGAATCTAAATATTTTAATTAAATAAATTACCCGTTCCAAGCGGAGGCCATTACCTCCATAAAATATCGGTATTTATGATCCGCATTTTGGTTTGCCGGGGAATTAAAGTACATCTGAATAAAGGTATGTGAAGAATCCTTCTCTATAAAAATTATTCTTCTGAATAACATACCATCAGGATGCTTAGCCGTAACAGTCAGCCAGGGTGGGGTGGAGGAGGTTATAAATTCACAATATAAGAACATCCATATAATGGATAAAAATAAATTCCATTTCTTCTGTCGTGCTCAAACTTTGCTGTTTTGCAGAATTGTCGAACTGACACCCCTCAAAAGCTCATTGACAAATGCTGATTAATTTGTTTGGAACGGGTTTTGTTAGGGAGCGGGAGGCAGGTGAATAAATACCGGAGGTGAAGCAGAGTTCACGGTGTCACCGCCGAGATTAAAGACCACGTCTAGCCGCTGAAGCTCACTTATTACCATCCTGGTGTCAATACATCTTTTTGCTCCACTCGGATGTTTCCTTAATCGAGTCACTAAGGTTTGCTCCCTTTCGCTTATAGGAGAGATTGGGAGCTTCCAGAATACGGATGCTGTTTGTGGCCGATGTCTTGCCAACATGGTGGCCAGGTAGAAGAGACGCTGGAGGCCTGGAGAGGTTGGAGACAACCGAGGAAGGCAGCGGGCAAGAAAATGACCCACTCCTGATCTGGCTGATTGAGCCGCCCGTGGTGGCAACGACTCATTCACATGTCTTCCTTATACTGAATCAGACCATTAGTCCATCGAGGTCAGTATTGTCTACTCAGACTAGCAGCAGCTCTACAGGGTCTCAAGATGAGGTCTTTCCCATCATCTCCTCTCTGGTCCTTTAACTGGAGATGCTGGGGATTGAAGCAGGGACTTTCTGCATGCCAAGCAGATGCTCTACCGCTGAGCTACGGGCCCACCCCTTTCAGCTTTCAATGGCTGAATACAGTTGGGCAAAAGCACCCAAAAAATGTGGTGTGACCTTGCTCTCCCCTTCATCGCCCCTTCTGAAGGACGGCTTTAACCTATGCAGACTTAACTCGGATAAACATATGGAGCAGAGGTCCATCAGTGGCTATTAGCCACAAGGTATGGATGGAACCCTACATCTGGGGAAGTGATGCTCTGTGCTTGGGGTGCAAGAGTGCAAGGGCTTCTGGAGTTTTGGCCCCTCTGGTGGACCTCCTGATGGCTCCTGGGTTTTGGGCACTGTGTGACACAGAGTGTTAGACTGGATGGGCCATTGGCCTGATCCAACATGGCTTCTCTTATGTTCTTATGTAACACCATTCTGAGCCCATTGAAGTCAGTGGGCTTGGAAGAGAGAAGAAGAAGGAGGAGGAGGACGAGGACGAGAACAAGGAGGAAAAGATTGGATTTATACCCCACCCTTCACTACCCGAGGGAGTCTCAGAGTAGCTTACAATCCCTTTCCCTTCCCCTCCCCACAACAGACACCCTGTGAGGTAGGTCGGGCTGAGAGAGCTCTCGCCAGAACTGTCCTTGAGAGAACAGCTTTGACAGAACTATGACTTGCCCAAGGTCATCCAGCAGCTGCAAGTGGAAGAGTGGGGAATAAAACCCGGTTCTCCCGGATTAGAGTCTGTGCACTTAATCACTACACCAAACAGAGCTTTGCTCTGTTTAGGATTTATTTATTTATTTATTTAAATTTATAAACCGCCCTCCCCGCGAACGGGCTCAGGGCAGCGTACAGATGGGGCCAATGCCCAATACATAAAACATTAAAACTGCATTTTAAAAACATTCAGTGCAACATAAGTGTTCTCCACAACAACTAACAAGGGAACCGATGTCACCAGGATGGTATCCTTAGTGGCCACAGCTCCACGCAGTACCACCATTTTTGCACTCACGGCGAGTTGGTAATAAGGGCTAGGACAGATGGTAACAGTCGTGGCAGCTCCTACTCAAAGGCCTGGCGGAAGAGCTCCGTCTTGCAGGCCCTGCGGAACTGTGCAAGGTCCCGCAGGGCCCGGATCTCTTCTGGGAGCTCATTCCACCAGTTAGGAGCCACCACCGAAAAAGCCCTAGCCCTAGTCGCCGCTAGTCTGGCCTCTTTGGGACCTGGAACCACCAGGAGATGTTTAGTCCCGGACCGTAGTGCTCATTGGGGAACATGTGGGGAGAGACGGTCCCATAGTTATGTCGGACCCTGGCCATCTAGGGCTTTAAAGGTAAGAACCAGCACTTTGAAGCGAATCCGGTATGCTATCGGCAGCCAGTGCAGCGCTTTCAGCACAGGCTGGATATGTGCCCCCCTAGGAAGGCCCATCAACAGCCTGGCTGCAGCATTCTGCACCAGCTGCAGCTTCCGGATTTGCGACAAAGGCAGCCCCATGTAGAGAGTGTTACAATGGTCTAGCCTCGAAGTGACCATCGCATGGATCACTGTGGCTAGGTCATCGTGGTTGAGAAAGGGAACCAACTGCCGAGCCAGCCGAAGATGGTAGAAGGCCGCCCTGGCAGTGGCTGCTACCTGGGCCTCCATAGATAATGTGGAGTCCAGGAGCACCCCCAAACTCCTAACTTCCGATGCTGGCACCAAGGGCGCCCCCTCAAAGGTCGGGAGCGGGAGCCCCAGCCCCAAACCACAATGACTCAAACCCAGGACCTCCGTCTTTGCCGGGTTTAGCCTCAGCCGACTCAGTCGGAGCCAACCAGCCACGGCTTGCAACGCCCGGTGCAGATCTTCTGAGCTGGAGTCTGACTGGCCGCCCAACATCAGATAGAGCTGGGTGTCATCTGCATATTGATGACACTCAAGCCCAAACCTCCAGGCAATCTGGGCAAGGGGGCGCGTGTAGATGTTAAACAACATTGGGGATAATACAGCCCCTTGGGGCACCCCACATTCAAGGGGGTGTCTCTGGGACTGCTGTTCCCCTATCACCACCCTTTGTCCCCGACCTTGTATGAAAGAGGCAAGCCATTGAAGGGCAAGTCCCTGAATCCCCACATCGGCGAGGCGGTGGGTCAGCAACTGGTGGTCGACTGTATCAAATGCGGCTGACAGATCTAATAACAACAGTGCCGCCACACCACCCCGATCCAAATGCCTACGGAGGTTGTCAGTTATTGGTCTGTCTTGTTGCCTGCCGTAGAGCTACACTGTTTTAATCACTGTTTTGTTGCATTATTGGAAAGAGCTCAATTTTGTACTAACACAATGGTATGATTTTGCTGTCTGTGACTTGCTATCGAGTGCCTTTACCAAGGTTACATCCCAGATCAGAATCTGATGGTCTATGTCATTTCCATGTGTTTGTAAATTAACAATACCTTCTCCTTCTCTCCCACCTCTCCGACCGCTTCGTGTGGTTAATTTTCTCTCTCTCTGCCAATAATTCCCAGCCATTTTCCTCTGCAGTGATGATATCTGAGCCTTCAGAGACCACATACCAACCAGCCCTCAAAACATATCCCCCAAGTGGGCTCTCCCAACTCAGCTTCAATGTCTGCAGTTCGCCTTCCAACACACACAGAACATGAAACATTTGGCTGGTGTTACGGACGGACATCGACTGCTCTGACGAATTTGGAAAAAAACAGCGGGGAGAACTGTGGCTCCCGTACCTGGGCAGTATTTCAAGCGTCTCTTCTCTGCTGTTGTGACCCAAACCTCTCTGTCTGCAGTTTGCTTCTCTCTTGTTCAAACTGGATCTGCAAGTCTTTATTTTCATCTCTTCTCCTTTTCCTTCTGCTGAAAGGTACATGTTTTTTTTCAGGAGATAGATAAGATGGGTAGTTGTGTTGGTCTGTCTGTAGCAGTAGAAAAGAGCCAGAGTCCGGTAGCACCTTAAAGATGAACAACATCTGCCGCAGGGTAGGAGCTTTCATGAGTCAAAGCGCACTTCTTTAGAGACTATCCCCAAGCATAACATGTATCTGAAGAAGTTACGGTTGCCAGGTACTCACCACTTGCCAGCAGGTGATTAACACATGGAACTCACTGCCACAGGAGGTGGAGGCGGCTACATGCATGGACGGCTTCAAGAGGGAATTAGATAAACACAAGAAGGGGGGACCCGCGATAATTGCAGGGGGAAGGAGCTCCACATGGAGGAGGAGGAGGAAGCAGCCACAGGTGAGCCTTCTCCTCCGCTCCCCCCACCGCACCAACGGTGAAGCCCGCTTCTCCCCCCAACCCCCCCCCCGACGGCAAGGTCCACACGGCTCCCAGCTTCCAGGCCCGCCAATCCTTCTCCTCTGCCTTCCTCGCCCCGGCGGCGAGCCGCGCGGGCCCGCCAAGCCTTCCCCCCGGCTCCAGCAGCCCGGTCTGAGCAGCTCCCAGCCTCTGGGCCCACTGAGTCTCCCCCCCAATGGCCAGAGAGTTCTCTGTTCATGCGCAGGGAATGCTCTTTTACTTTGGGGGGGATTTAAGTATCCCCCCTATAGTTTTTTACAGTTTTTAGATTTTTCTGCACATCTGGGGATTGCCCCAAATGTGCAGGGAAATCTCCCTGCCCGCCAGGTGCCCCCGATGTGTGGGTTTAGATTTTCGCATGCAGGAGGCAAAGTTGGGAATTAGATATATAGATATCGAGCAGAGGTCCATCAGGGGCTATTAGCCACAAGGTATAGATAGGAATTCTTGGTCTGGGGCAAGTGATGCTCTGTATTCCTGGTGGTTGGGGGAGGGGCAACAGTGGGGGGCTCCTAGTGTCCTGGCCCCACTGCTGGACCTCCTGATGGCACCTGGTGATTTTGGCCACTGTATCACACAAAGTGTTGGACTGGATGGGCCATGGGCCTGATCCAGCACTGGCTTCTCTTATGTTCTTATGTTCTGGGAGCGGGGCAGGGCTCCACCCCCAGACAGCAACATTGCCGATGTGACGACATCACACAGAAGTGACATTGTCACACTGTGGACCTTGTGCAGTGGCACTCTGGTTTGAGGGCAAAACTCTATGGTAAAATTGCCCTCAAACCATAGACTTTTACCCTTAAACCAGAACGTCGCCATGTGACGTCCCAGAAGTGACGATGTCACTTCTGTGTGTTGGCTCCTGGCTCCACCCCCAAAGTCCCCAGATATTTCCTGAGTTGGACCTGGCAACCCTACCTGAGAGGTCTCCTGGGATTACAGATGCTTTGGGGAGTGGATTCCATGGCATCACATCCCTGCTGAGATCCCACCCCTCCATAGGCCCCACTGTCCCCAAGCTCCACCCCCAAATCTCTAGCAAGTCCAACCCTAGGTTAGACCCGAGGCCTATAAGAACCCGGTCAACTCAAGAACTCTCAGACTATGGCTGAAATCTGGAGAACAATGGAGAAGCTCCATTGAATAAAACTGGACTTTTTGTCTGAGGAGATCTGCTTGAATCCTCTCAAGACTCTCTTTTTTTGCATATTATTCCCTGATTCTGGTCCTCGGTGTGTTTCCCATCCATGGGACTTTCATCCACATGGATCCCATGAATTCCAGCTGTTCTGTACTGGTGGAGCTTGAGTCTGAGCAAGGCTCCAAAAGCCTTCCAGACTATTGGTTGTGTTACGGGTAACGGCCAATTGTAGAACGGATAAAAGGAAGTCCTTCTTCACCCAAAGAGTGATTAACACATGGAATTCACTGCCACAGGAAGTGGTGGCGGCCACAAGCATGGACGGCTTCAAAAGGGAATTAGATAAGCATATGGAGCAGAGGTCCATCAGTGGCTATTAGCCACAAGGTATAGCTAGGGACTCTGGGGCAAGTGATGCTCTGTCATCTTGGTGCTTGGGGGGGGTCAACAGTGGGAGGGCTTCTAATGTCCTGGCCTCACTGCTGGACCTCCCGATGGCACTAGTATTTCTGGCCACTGTGTGACACAGAGTGTTGGACGGGATGGGCCTTTGGCCTGATCCAACATTGGCGTCTCGTATGTTCTTATGTTCTTATCTATTGATTATAACCCAATAGCTGCACTGTCATTCGTTACATTGTATATAGTCCATGCAAATGAAGGTGCTAAGTCGCTCGCTTAACAAAGGAATCGGAGAGTGATTCAGCAAGAACACGTCTTTATTCTTCAACTCGAACACAACACCACACGGATCAACATCAGATAGCCAGAACAGCCTTTACATTGCAGCTGTCCTGCTTTTAAACATTCCCGGCTAATGTAGCCACATCCACTGTACAAATACCAACCAATAAGGTTGTTCACATAAGGACCAATCACCGATGTTCCCACTCAGGGAGCTTACTTGAAAGTGATTGGTTAGGTGCTTCCTGGGCTAGTAACACGATTGGATGGATTTGGATCCTAGCCCAGGACGAAGCTTTACATTACACTTCAATTAGATGTTTCACAACATATCATGCATTCAAGGCAGCTTTGAATACACTACAGAAGGATTCTGGCTACCTACTTGGTATTGGTTGTTCTTTAAGGTGGGTGTGGTTTTTACAAGTATAAATGGGCTCCTGTTAAGCCTGTGTCTTCGGTTTGGAAGTTCAATAAAGAAGCTTGTCGTTATGAAAAGGGCTGCCTCGTTTCAATACTTAATACCATCATAAACTTTTTGGTAGTCAAAAGAGGTCCCTTCTCTCTTGCTCGCTTTCAACAACAGAAAAGATGGTAGGGTGTTTGCAGGGGTCATTTTGTAGAAAAAGAGGTGCAGGGACTCATTAGCATAACTCATTAGCATAAGTTATTTGCATGTCCCACACACCCTGACATCACCAGAAGTGTGTCAGAAGGCAACACCCACCGCTCAGGCTCCACTGGACTGTTTTGGATTGCTAGCTATTGGGGGGGGGGACAGTACAGTACAGATCTGTTCTTGCAGAGGAGGATGTTAAGTCGTTCGCTTAACAAAGCAGTTGGAGAGTGATTCAGCAAGAACACAACTTTATTCTTCAACTCGAACACAACTCCAACACGGATCAACATCTGATAGCCAGAACTGGGGCTGGGGAGAGCTCTTCAACTTACCTGGTTGCTTCTTGCTCTGACTGAGGACTGCTGGGAGCAGGGGGTGGGCCTTGTTGCATGTGCCCGCCCCCTGGACTCTTTACTGCCGGACTTCCGCTCCTGTGCGCTCCTGCAGGAAATGACCCCTGGGTGTTTGTATCAATGTATCTTGCTCTGGGGTCTGCAATCTTTTTGAGCTTGCCAGCACCTTTGGAATTCTGATGCAGAGTGGTGGGTGCGGGCACAAAATGGCTGCCACAAAACGGCTGCTTCAAGGAGGCACAGCCAGCCACAAAATGGCTGCCGCGGCCTACCTTCAACCACAAAGTTAAGATCTTTGTGCTGTGGCGGCAGCTGCTGCCAAAACAATATTTTAAAAAATCTGCGCAGCCAATCAAATCTCCAGTTTGGTGGAGTGGTTAAGAGCGTGGACTCTAATTGGGAGAATCGGGTTTGATTCCCCACTCCTCCACATGCAGCTGCTGGTGTGACCTTGGGTCAGTCACAAGCTCTCTCAGAGCTGTTCTCTCAAGGGCAGTCCTCAAAAGAGCTCTCTCAGCCCCACCTGCCTCACAGAGTGTCTGTTGTGGGGAGAGGAAGGAGACTGTAAACTGCTCTGAGACTCCAAGTGAAGGCAGGGTATAAATCCAATCTCTTTTGTCTTCTTTCTACTCCTCCTCCTTCAATGGCCAATCAGAACTCTTGCTGGGCAAAAGCCTCACATGACCCCACACACTTTTTAAAAAACACTTGGCAGGCAACAGGACACATGTTGGCAGGTGCTATGGCACCAATGGGCCCCACGTGGGGGACCCCTGATCCAATCGGTAAAGAGATGCACAGGTAGCACACTACAAATTTCACTGGGTTTAAGGATTCTTAATGGAATGAAATTGAAGCCACTATATCTGCATCCATTTGTGTGTGAGTTTTGAAGGGGGGGGAAAGAGGGCTTCTTTTAGCAGTAGAGGCAGCATCCGTGGGTCTCAGTAGGACATTTCCTTCTGTGTGAGGGAGTAAGGAACTTGTTTTTTCTCAAGATGGCAGCTGCCACAAGTGAGGCAGGGATCGTTGCACACGATGCGTTTGAAAAATTGAACTTGCTCCACACTCCATGCCTGTTTCCTGTGCCTGTGACTGCCCTGTATGCTCACCTTCATGATTTGTTTGTAACTTAAAGGGGACAGTATTCCTCATACATTCCCATCTGCTGGGTTGGTGGCATTCATCATCACAGGGGCTGCTGGCGACAGGCACCTTTGGCTACCCATCCATCGCAGAACTCAGTGGATTGTGGAGGCTGATGGGAAATGTAGTTTTTTCAGCCTTCGGGTTGAATTCTAGAGGCCTAGAATTCCCATCAGCCTTAGCAGGAAGGAGGGTGGCGAACCCCGGGTTCAGAAATACCTGGGGATCTTAGGGTAGACCCTGGGAGAGTGGGATTTAGGGAGGGGAGGGACGTTGGTAGGGTATAATGCCATGCAGTCCACCTTCCAAAGCAACCATTTTCTCCAGGAGAAGTGGAATCAATGCTATAAACAAACAAACACATGAATGAATGAATGCATGAATGCATGAATGCATGAATGAATGCATGAATGAATGAATGAATGAATGAATGAATGAATGAATGAAAAATAAATTGAATGAATGAATGAATGAATGAATGAATGAAAAATAAAAAAGTGATGCATGTAGTCTGGAGACTGATTGTAACTCTTGGAGCTCTCCAGCCCCCACCTGTGGGTTACAACCAGAAAGAACCACGGAAAAAGACAAAAGCCAAAGCAAAAATATCGTGGGCAATAACGAAAACCAATACAGTGTGTAAAAGAGTGCAAAACATATCGTCCAATAAAGTACAATCAAGTCATAATTACAACGTTCAAAATGCACATTGCATGGAAAAGTCCAAGTATCATTCCAAAACTATCCAAAACACGAATCAACGTGAATAAAGTTACTTGTGAAAATAAAGAGCTTTGTTTGCGTGGTTCTTGTTTTGGAATGGACTTCGTCTTTTCCATGCAATACGCAGTTTGAACATTGAAATTATGACTTTATTGGACTTGATATGTTTTATACCCTTTTATATATAATTGGTTTTCATTATTGTCCACGGAATTATCCACGGTTGATCCCACCTGGCGGTTGTAGCAGGAATTCCTTTGCATATTAGGCGACACACCCCTAATGTAGCCAATCCTCCAAGAGCTTACAGAGCTCTTCTTGCAGGGACTACTATAAGCTCTTGGAGGATTGGCTACATTAGGGGCGTGTCTCCTAATATGCAAAGGAGTTCCTGCTACAAAAAGAGTCCATTACCTGGAAGAGTAATTTACAGGAAAGTAAGGGCCCAGTCAGAGTTTATCTTTTGTTCCTCCAATGACTAGATTCTCTTCTGGGGGAAACTGGTGGGGAAGAGGCAGACACCTATTTATATGGATGTGAGAACACTAAAGGCCTGTATGAACCTTTTGAGTTGGGTTGTCAACTCCAGGTCTGGAGATTCACAGACATTTGGGGAGGCAGAGCATGGGGAGGGACCTCAGAAGGGTATGAGTCCACCCTCCAAGGCAGCCCTTTTCTCCAGGGGAGCTGATCTCTACAGTCTGGAGATGCTATAATTCCAGAAGACCTCCAGATCCCCCCTAGAGGCTGGTGACCCTACTTGCGAGCAGTGTTCCCTCTAAGCTGAGTTAGTGTGAGCTAGCTCGCAGTTTTTTAGCCTCTGGCTCAGACATTTTTGTCTTAGCTCAGGAAAGAGGGCTCCAGAGCCAAATAACTTTTGCAGCAGCCAAATCGCTCGCTCACAACTTTAATGCCAGTAGCTCAGAAAGTAGGATTTTTTCTCACAAGACCCCATAGCTTAGAGGGAACATTACTTGCGAGGGTTTGATTGAACACCTGCAAATGCCAGGTGAACCCTTTTTTGACGGGACTTGATGTCTTTCATGTCACCTATCACCCGATCCTGTATTAACCGGAGATGCTGCCGATCGACTCCGCGATCTTCTTCTTTTTTTATTTTTTTTAACAATATTTTTATTAAAGGTTTCAAACATAAATCCAACATACAGCTGTTCCTTCACTTCACAGCAGATGAGCATACAGCCTCTTTTCCTTCCAAACTCTATATACAAACCAACATTCCTAACCCTTCACCTTCAACTTCCAATTATACAATTTTTTCCAGTTTTCTTCGAAAAACAATTCATCTTTCCCCTTTAATGTACATGATATTTTATCCATTTCAGCAATTTCAAATAACTTTTGTATGACCTCTATCCTCTCAGGGATTTTTTCCTTTTTCCAGTACTTGACAAACAAAATTCTCGCAGCCGTAATACAATGCAACAACAAATACTTCTCAGCTTTCCCATACATCTCTGGAATCATATTAAGTAAACACAACTCTGGTTTAAGGGGAATTGGAACTCCCATAATTTCTTTTAACATTTTACCTATCGTCTTCCAATATTCCTTTGCCTTGCTACAATTCCACCACATATGGAAATAAGTGCCGACGTTCTGACTACATTTCCAACATACTTTAGAGGTTGTTTTAGAAAACTTTGCTAGTCTAGCTGGATATATGTACCATCTCAGAGCCACTTTATAAATATAGCATTATATGTTGACAAGTATCGCCATTATCTTGTAATAAGGAATAAGGCATTATGTATATGGCGTTAATAATATTTGTTTTCTCACTGTATTTTTTTTATGAATAAAATAATAAAAAAGTTAAAAAAAAAAATAAATGTTTTCTTTTAAAGACTCCGCGATCTTCCACAGGCTTAATCGATGTTCTAAGAGTGAGGCACTGCCACTCTCCCCCTGGCAAAATCAGGGCTTTTTTTGTAGAAATAGCCCAGCAGGAACCCATTAGCATAACAGGCCACACCCAACAGCTGAAACTCATTAGCATATTAGGCCACACCCCCATGTTACCAGAAGTGTGCTCATCCAGCCACGCCCACCTTTTGCTTCTTATTCTGTTTATCTTGTTTGTTGTCAAAACCCAGGGCCTTTTTTTGTAGCAGGAACTCCTTTGCATGTTAGCCCACACACCCCCTAATGTAGCCAATCCTAATGAGTTTCTGCTGTTGGGCGTGGCCTGTTATGCTAATGACTTCCTGCTGGGCGTGGCCAACTCGGGAGCCAGCCGGAACTCTGTTCCTGTGCGTTCCTGCCCAAAAATAGCCCTGGCACAAATTAAAAACATTACACTGAATCAGACCATTGGTCTTTCAAGGTCAGTATTGTCTAGACAAGACTGACAATGGCTTTCACACTGCTTCCCAAAGTGGGCAATACCGCCCCCCTCGGGGGTGCTGAAACGATCAAGGTGCAGATCCACAAACTGCATCTTTTTGTCCACTTCTTGAAGGTAGATGCCCAGCTGGGCACTGAGTAAATTTTTTTTCCGCCTGAAAAGTGGGCGGTAGGCCAAATAAGTTTGGGAACCTCTGGTCTGGAGGATGAAGTATATCACATCATCTGCTGATTGGAGATACTGGAGACCAATGCTCCCTCTAAGCTGCAGAGTCTTGTGAGCAAAAATTCTACTTGGTGAGCTACTGGCATTAAAGTTGTGAGCGAGCAATTTGGCTGCTGCATACATGAGTTTGCCCTGAAGCCGTCCTTCCCGAGCTAAGATAAAAGCATGTGAGCCGGAGGATAAAGAACTGTGAGCTAGCTCACACTAACTCGGCTAAGAGGAAACACTGCTGAAGTCTGAACCTGGGACCTTCTGCATGCCAAGCAGATGCTCTACCACTGAGCCACAGCCCCTGTCTATATCTCTCCAGGGACTCAGGCTGAGGTCTTTCACATCACCTCCTACCTGATCCTTTTCACTGGAGATGCCAGGGATTGAACCTGGGACCTTCTGCATACCAAGCAGATGCTCTACCACTGAGCCACAGCCCCTCCCCCAAAACACAGAGCTGCCATATACTGAATCAGGCCCTTGGTCCTTCAAAGTCAGTATTGTGTACTCATGCTGGTAGTGGCTGTCCCAGGTCTCAGGCTGAAGTATAGTATATCACCTGCTGCTTGGAGATGCTAAGGATTGAACCTGGGACCTTCCGAGCAGATGCTCTACCACGGAGTTACAGCCCCTTCCCCGATGCCTGGCACCTCCGAAGCCGCTTTTAGAGTGCCCTTTGGCTTCTGTCTCAATTTGGCTTCTGGTTATTTTATGAATGGGCTACGCGTTGCAGCACCCAGCGACCTTCAGCATGGATTCTTGGAAATGAGGCGTGTGCGGTTAACTCGTGTGATGAATTAGAAACCTGACTGCACATGTAATGTTGCTTATGAAATAACCATGAAACTTCTTGACAGCTGGAAACGACTCTCCAGACTTCCAGCCGCGATTTTTTTTTTTGATTTTTTTTTTTTAGTGGGCCCGTTGGTTAGGTAGGCATGGACTGGGGCTGCTGTGATGCAGTTAGGGATGGAATTGAAAATGGTTTGGTCTGGGGGGGGGGGGGGGGAGAGGTGGGACGA
>NW_015163126.1:454098-468286 GCF_001447785.1 Gekko japonicus
AAACATAAAGAAATACACATAGAAAGAGAGAAAGAGAGAGAGAGAGAGAGAGAGAGAGAGAGATTGATGATTGATAGATGGTAATCCCTATATTAGAAGGGTATTCACACTGGCCTGTTTTAATGTGCTCCCCTCAGCTGTGTTATATGGGAGATTTTAAAAAATACCATTCCTGGGTAGGTTATGTCACCTCGGCCCTATACTGCAAACCCTGGAGGGCAAATCTAAGGAAAGTAAGATAATGAACCTCCTAGCCTTCAACAGGGCTGACACCATCGAAGAGGTGGCAAACTTCCTTTACAGAGCGTATAGGATAAGTTCTTTTTCGGCTGAAGGGGTAGTGAATTTACAGTTTTGCGTGCCTACCGCCTCTGTACCTAAGGCTGCTGCTGTTGTTATGCCAATAAAGGTTTGTTGTGTTGATAGATGATAGACAGATGATAGATGATGATGATGATGATGATGATGATGATGATGATGATGATGATGATGATGATGATGATAGATAGATAGACAGATAGATAGATGATAGATAGATGATAGATAGATAGATAGATAGATAGATAGATAGATAGATAGATAGATAGATAGACAGACAGACAGACAGACAGACAGACAGATGATTGATAGAGGATAGATAGAGATAGACAGACAGACAGAGACAAAGGAACAGACAGACAGAGACAGACAGACAGAGACAGGCAGGCAGGCAGACAAATGGAATAGATAGATGATGGACAGAGACAGACAGAGGAACAGACAGACAGAATAGATAGAAACACACACAGACACACACAGAGAGAGAGAGAGAGATGGATGAACACAGACAGATAGATAAACAGATAGATGAGAGAGAGGGAATAAACGATAGATAGATAGATAGATAGATAGATAGATAGATAGATAGATAGATAGATAGATAGATAGATAGATAGATAGATAGATAATAGACAGAGACAGACAGAGGAACAGACAGACAGATAGAGACAGACAAACAGACAAATGGAATAGATAAATGATAGAGACAGAGGAACAGACAGACAGAATAGATAGAAACACACACACACAGAGAGAGAGAGAGAGAGAGAGAGAGAGAGAGAACTATGACTAATGTTGAGGGCTTCAGCTTGATTTCCATTTGTGGACTCCCAGCCTAACATCTTCTCATGTTTTTACAGTAGAGAATCAAGCATAGATCTGTTAGGCAGAAGATGTTTGCTGGGAAAATCAGGCCTCAGTGGATCGGCTTGTTTAGTTAGCGGAAGCAACAGGAGCCCAAAGCAACAGAATATACACGTGTGAGAGCATATTATGTGGCATGACAGGGGAATGTGTTTCATTCTTATCCCACCCTTTTGATAAGGGAGCTCAGAGCGATACGCACGTCCCCTTTTACAACAACCCTGTGGGGTAGAGAAGGCTACAAATTAGTGACGTATCCAAAGTCATGAAGGAGCTAGAGGGGCAGAAAGTCTAGAAGGAGATAAAAGAGCAGCCATGAAGGAGCTAGAAAAGTGTAAGGATTTGTCACAGGTGACCAAGATCAAGGCAATTCATGCTACAGTACTCCCCACTACTGCATATGGGTGTGAAAGCTGGACAACTGTTATGTATTAGGTTTGGAACATTCCAGGACTATCTACCAGAGACTGGCTGAGCTTGGAGCTCTAGAACAATAGCCCACCAGGACTCTGGAGGTGGCCAATGAGAAACTAATGTCGTTGGGAGTTCGGTGTGTTTGGGTGTGGTTTTTGCATGCTATTTAAACAGGGCTCTCGCCCTGGAGTTTTAGTCTTGTTCCTGAAATCACTTCATCAAGTAGAGCTGTTCACTGCGATGCATCTCGAACCCAGTACTTAACAACAACAAAGAAAGCTGACGGGAAGAAAGTTGATTCCTCTGAAATGCTGTGTTGGAGGAGAGTTTTACGGATGCTGTGGACTGCCAAAAAGACAGATCAAGTGGGTTCTAGATCAAATGTAACCTGAACTCTCCTTAGAAGCTAGAATGACTAAACTGAAGCAATTGGACTTTGGTCACATCATGACACTGGAGAAGACAGATTCAGGCGGGGCGGCCATGTTGGTCTGAAGCGGAAGAACAAAGAGTCCAGGGGCACCTTTAAGATCAACAAAACTTTATTCAAGGTATAAGCTTTTGTCTGCATGCACACTAGGGCTGCCAAGTCCCCCCGGGGTGCGGGGAAAGCCCTGCCCCAGAGGCCCGTTCCCCGCCCCCGGTGGATCGGGCCCCGGGGGGAACACCACCCCGGCGTGCGCGTCACCAGGAAGTGCCCAGGGGGCGGGCATATGCAATAAGCCCCACCCCCTGCTCCCAGCAGCCTTCAGTCAGAGCAAGAAGCAGCCAGGTAAGCTGCAGAGCCCCCCAGTCCAAATTAGTCCAGTGGCACCTTTAAGACCAAGGTTTATTCAGGTACAAGCTCTCCCTCCTCTGTCAGGACAGATCTGCGCATCCCCCCCACCCAAAGAGCTAGGAATCCAAAACAGTCCAGTGGAGCCTGACCGGTGGGTGTTGCCTTCGGACACACTTCCGGTGATGTCAGGGGGTGTGGCATATGCAAATAAGTTATGATAATGAGTAATGCTAATGAGCTCCTGCACCTCTTTTTCTACGAAATGACCCCTGCCTCTGAGGACGCCAGTCACAGTTACTGGCGAAACGTCAGGTCCTACAATGCCAAGACCATGGCCAGACAGCCTGGAAAATCTACAACAACCAATGAACTCCGGCCACGAAAGCCTTCAGCAATATATTTATCCAGAATTGTCACAGCTGAGATCAGGCGCAAAGCTCTAGCTCATCCGGTTTGGAGGAGGGAATTGTGGCTGTGACTCCGTCCCCGTGTTTTTGAAGCTGATGAGTCAAAACGAGAACTGCAGCTTCATCAAAAGAGCCTATTCTCTCGCGCGCTTGATCTGTCAATTTGCTTGATTCTCAGTGCCTGCCGTTTTTAATCTCTCAGCCTTCCTAAACAGCAGGCTGCAGGCTTCTGCATTTATCCAAGCTGTATTTATCTGGGCAGCTAGCTGGAACCAATAAATAAAATGCGTGGAAGTTATGCCAGATTGATAACATCAATGCCCTGCATGGGGAAAAAAAGATGATTATTTTGTCTTCATCAAACAGAAACTGCAATTGAAACTTTAAACACTAGTTGCTACCTCAGCCTACAATCTACATCATCCTTTTCGGTGCTTACTCTCAGGGCCGTAGCTACGGTGGGGCTTTGGGGGACTCTGCCTCCTTTCTTAAAGGCACAGAACCACAAGAATTTATCCTGTAAATGCTTTTTTTCCAATCGTTTTAAACATTTTTCTTAAAGGCATTCACCCCTTTAAGCAGAGGAGTGGGGTGCTGTTGTTGACTAATTCCCACACTGAGCAAGGGGGTTGGAGTAGGTGACCTCTAGGTCCCCTTCTAACTCTGTCTTGAGGAACTGGCCTCCTTTAAGAGAGCTTTTCTTCCTAAGTATTGGCTTTCTTGACCATAGGAGTCATCACCGCCACCTGCTGGCTTGTTATCAGAATTGCTGCTTAGGCTGGCAGAAGTGATTAACTTGCAGCAGGTGAGAGCTGTCATCTAAAGTGGTTGACAGCTTGTAATTCAGAGATCTATCCTGGTAACAGCTTCCTCTTGGCTCAATGGCTTTTCTTTCTGCACTGAGAACTTCAGCCCCACCAGGAACAAAATTGCCCCACAAGCCACAAAATCCTGGCTACTTGCCTGCTTAGGTAAAAGTAAAGTTTTCCCTTGCTTGAAAGCCAGTCGAATCTGACTCTAGGGATGCGGTGCTCATCTCCATTTCCAAGCCGAAGAGCCAGCGCTGTCCAAAGACGTTTCCGTGGTCATGTGACCGGCATGACTAGACACTGAAGCACACAGAACGCTGTTACCTTCCCACCAAAGCGGTACCTATTTATCTACTTGCAATTTCTTGCTTTCGAACTGCTAGGTTGGCAGGAGCTGGGACCAGAGATGGGAGCTCACTCCGTCATGCGGCACTCAGGTGTCGAACTGCAGAACCGCCAACCTTACAGTCTGCAGTTCAGCATCTTAACCACTTGAGCCACCACAGCCCTTGCCTGCTTACTCTCCTTCATTAAATAGGGCCCTGCTGAAGGGACTGAAGGCACTTTAACCCAGTATACTGTTTCCAACAGGTCCAGCCTAGGGTTGCCGGGTTGGGAAACACCTGGGTATTTAGGGGATGGAGCCTGGGGAGAGTGATGTTTGGGGAGGGGAGGGACCTCATTGGTATACAAAACCATAGAGTCCATCCTCCAAAGCAGCCTGCATGCGGGGAGGGCGGGGTAGAAATGGAATTAAATAAATAAATAAATAAATTTTCTCTAGGGTACCCAATCTCGGTCATCTGGAGATCAGTTGTAATTCCAAATCACCAGGCCCTACCTGGAGGCTGGCAACCCTACTTGGGGACCATGGAAAGAAATAATCTGAAGAAGAGGAGGAGGAGGAGGAGATTGGCTTTATCCCCCGCCCTTCACTACCTGAAGGAGTCTCGGAAAGGCTTACAATCTCCTCTCCCTTCCCTTCCCTTGTGAGGCTGAGAGAGCTCTTTTGAGAATTGCTCATGAGAGAACAGCTCTGAAACAACTTGTAACTGATCCAAGGTCACACCAGCAGTTGCATGTGGAGGAGTGGGGAATCAAACCCGATTCTCCCAGAATAAAGTCCGCACTGCTAACCACTACACCAAACTGGCTCTCTTACCTTAATTAAGCAATACTTAATTCTATTCACCAAACCTAGTAGCTTTTCCCATCTGGTACTTGCAGGGTCATCAATCCCCATTTCATACCTATAGTCCACTTCAGGAAAACCTATCAAGCCTCTCCACCTTTTTGTCCAACTCAGGGAAAAACCCATTAAGTTATTGTTTTCAAACAAATATGTCAGCTTGCCCCAGGGAACATATTACCCTGTGTCAAGAGCACCTAGCCACCAGTGCAGTGTGTGTGTTCTTGGATCCATACTCACACTCTCAATCTGTTGGGTCTTCTCTCTGTGAAATGCTGATCGGTTTGCTGCTGCCTCCATGGACCTCTTTCTTCGAGACTGGTAATTATCGCCTTCCCAATCCTTGCTTTTCCCCTTTCCTCCCTGATTTCCTCTTAGCTAGCCTTGTATGTATTTTCAGTGTGTGTGTGTATGCTTTTTGCTCATTTTTATTATCTTTTAATAAAAACCATTCCAGTTGAATATCGGCTTGGTTTATTTCAAGAGTTCTCCTAAAGGAAAATTCCCCACAAACATTGGTGGGGAACCCCAGTTACCTCCTCTCACTCTTTCTCCTTAAACCTAATTCCCCCAACTAATTAGGATACTGCCAATTTGGGTAACACTGAAGGGCTATACTGCATTACATAGGAGAAGCGCCACAAAACTGCAACCTGCCTCCTACTTCTGCTTTCTTCTCCTCCCAGCCCCCTCTTATTTCCCCTTCCTCCCTTTTCATAGCCGCAAGATTCACAGCTGGCCTTTGAGTTAAGCTCCACCCTCCTCTGTTCTCTGCCTTGTCTCAAACCGGCTGGGACCAGGGAGTCATTGTTTTTCCGCCCAGGCTTGCTCCCTGCTTCTGTAACCTTGGAGCTTCCCTGGGCCAGAAGACAATGGCTTCCCTGTTCCTGAGGCTACTGCACATTTC
The DNA here is from genome assembly GCF_001447785.1 of Gekko japonicus. Taxonomy (NCBI): domain Eukaryota; kingdom Metazoa; phylum Chordata; class Lepidosauria; order Squamata; family Gekkonidae; genus Gekko; species Gekko japonicus. The sequence continues at coordinate 459,785 of NW_015163126.1, forward strand.
TGCCCTTGGTCCCACTCTGCTGTCCCCAGGTGAGTCTTGCTGAGGAACCCAAGGGTCTGCTCTGCCCTGTCCTGCTAAGCAGTAAAGGTAAAGGGTAAAGGTAAAGGTTTCCCTTGCTCGAAAGCTAGTTGAGTCCAACTCTAAGGGGTGGTACTCATCTCCATTTCCAAGCCAAAGAACATAAAAACATAAGAGATGCCAATGTTGGATCAGGCCAAAGGCCCATCCAGTCCAACACTCTGTATCACACAGTGGCCAGAAATACCAGTGCCATCAGGAGGTCCACCAGTAGGGCCAGGACATTAGAAGCCATCCCACTGTTGACCCCCCCAAGCACCAAGATGACAGAGCATCACTTGCCCCAGAGTCCCTATCTATACCTTGTGGCTAATAGCCACTGATGGACCTCTGCTCCATATGCTTATCTAATTCCCTTTTGAAGCCATCCATGCTTGTAGCCGCCACCACTTCCTGTGGCAGTGAATTCCAAGTGTTAATCACTCTTTGGGTGAAGAAGGACGTCCTTCGTTTCTCCAAGCTAAAGAGCCCTAAGCGCCTTAACCGTTCCTCATAGGGAAAGTGTTCCAACCCTTTTATCATTCGAGTTGCTCTTTTCTGCACTTTTTCCAAAGCTATAATATCCTTTTTAAGGTGTGGTGACCAGAATTGCACACAGTATTCCAGATGAGGTCGCACCATTGATTTATATAGCGGCATTATGATATTGGCTGATCTGTTTACAATACCCTTCCTAATAATCCCCAGCATAGCATTGGCCTTCTTTATTGCAGTCACACACTGTCTCGACATTTTCAGTGAGTTATCTACTACAACTCCAAGATCTCTCTCTTGATCTGTCTCTGCCAGTTCAGACCCCATCAACGTGTATTTATAGTTAGGATTTTTGGCTCCAATGTGCATCACCTTGCACTTGGCCACATTGAACCCCATTTGCCATGTTGACGCCCACTCGCCCAACTTTGACAGATCCCTTTGGAGTGCCTCACAATCCTCACTGGTTTTCACCACCCTGAACAACTTCGTATCATCCGCAAATTTAGCCACTTCACTGCTTACTCCCAACTCCAAATCATTAATGAACAAGTTAAAAAGCAGTGGACCAAGTACTGATCCCTGTGGTACCCCACTGCTTACACCCCTCCACTGGGAGAACTGCCCATTTATACTCACTCTCTGTTTTCTATTAATTAGCCAGTTTTTGATCCATAAAAGGACTTGTCCTTTTATCCCATGATTTTTGAGCTTGCTTAGGAGCCTTTGATGAGGAACTTTATCAAAAGCTTTCTGGAAGTCAAGGTAAACAATATCTATTGGATCCCCCTTGTCCACATGTTTGTTCACCCCCTCAAAGAACATTAACAGGTTAGTGAGACAAGATCTTCCCTTACAGAACCCATGTTGAGTCTGCCTCAATAGGTTTTGTTCATCTATGTGCCTACTAATTCTTTCCTTAATAATGGTTTCCACCAATTTACCCGGTATCGACGTCAGACTGACTGGCCTGTAATTTCCCGGATCTCCTCTGGAACCCTTTTTAAAGATGGGAGTGACATTAGCTACCTTCCAGTCCTCAGGAATGGAGGCTGATTTTAAGGAGAGATTACATATTTTTGTCAGGAGATCCACAAGTTCACAATTGAGTTCTTTCAGAACTCTTGGATGTATGCCATCTGGGCCTGGTGATTTATCAGTTTTTAAGTTGTTTATCAGTTTTAGGACCTCCTCTCTCGTCACCTCAATCTGACTCAGGTCTTTCAACACCCCTCCCGAACTCAGCGGCTCTGGAGTGGGCAAGCACCTCTCATCTTCCACAGTGAAGACGGAGGCAAAAAATGCATTTAGCTTCTCAGCCATTTCCCTATCATCCTTCAGTACTCCTTTTACCCCTTGGTCATCCAAGGGCCCCACTGCCTCCCTGGCTGGTTTCCTGCTTCTAATGTATTTGAAGCCTCTGTGTCACACTCAAATGCATATTATTATTATAATGTATATGATAATGTGGGTAAATTGTGATTTTAATGTATATTGTTTTAGACGTATTGTTTTATTGCTTTTATTGTTGTAAGCCACCCTAAGGCGCTTCGGCGGGAGGGCGTGATAAAAATCAAATAAATAAATAATAAATAAATAAATTTTTAATTATTATTATTAGCATTTTCTTATTGTTGCCAAAGAGCCAGCACTGTCCAAAGACATTTCCGTGGTCATGTGGCCAGCATGACTAAACACCGAGGTGCATGGGATGCTGTTACCTTCCCACTGAAGCGGTACCTATTTATCTACTTGCAATTTCTTGCTTTCGAACTGCTAGGTTGGCAGGAATAGTTTCTGGGTAGCCTGCCATAGCAAGCCAGTCGAGGCATATCCTGCTAGGAAAGAGAACTTCTTTCAATTCTATTTCAGGGCTCTAGTATTCAAATTCCTCTCTGTGTTTTTGTGTTCTGTATTTTAAAGATGGAGGACAGCAGTAAGAAAATGCTAATAATTATTATTATTATTATTAATAATAATAATATGCATTTGAGTGTGACACAGAGGCTTATAGATCCCCAAACATATTGGTCAACAGAAATCCTCCGTCACTTCGAACCAGAATGTATGGTAATACGGTCTGCAAAATACCCCGAGATCACTAATGACATTCATTTGCGCGCCTGCAACGGAGCTAAAGGTGAATGGAATTATGGCTAATTACACAAACTCCAATTAAAGGATGGCACGTCAAATTAAAGCCAACAAAGCCCTCATCAGTCAGACGGGGAGTTGTCCAAGGGCTCGTTTAATGAATAATTGATATCGGCGGCAATCCGTCTGAATTTGATTCACAAGACTGGTCGGCCCTTTCTTTTAAAATCCACTGCATTCCTAGAGATGAGACAGAGGGCACTGCCATGGCGACTGACTCACTTCCGTAGTTTGATAACTACGATCCGTCCAACCGATTCCCAGTGTGGGGAAACCATGGCTGATGTTCCTTTCAGGGATGGAGCCAAGCCAAATCTCTTCTTCTCTTCTCTTCTTCTTCTTCTTGGGCTGCTTAGGGATACCCTCAAAGGATAGTGGTGAAAATGCAGTCCCAAACCAATGGGTCTCATTGAGGGCTCTCAGCAGAGACTCAAGTTCTGTCTGCTCATGACTAGTTCGGACTTTTCTCCCTGACCAGCCCTGACCTGGATAGTCCAGATTGTCCTGATATTGGCCCACTCTCCATCTAGCATTTCCTCCTCTTTTTGACCAGTTCGGTGTAGTGGTTAAGTGCGCGGACTCTAATCCGGGAGAACCGGGTTTGATTCCCCACTCCTCCACTTGCACCTGCTGGATGACCTTGGGCAAGCTGTAGTTCTGGCAAGAGCAGTTCTCTCTGAGCTCTCTCAGCCCCACCTACCTCACAGGGTGTCTGTTGTGGGGAGGGGAAGGGAAAGGTGTTTGTAAGCCGCTCTGAGACTCCCTTGGGTAGTGAAGGGCGGGGTATAAATCAAATCTTTTCTTCTTAAGAACATAAGAACATAAGAGACGCCAATGTTGGATCAGGCCAAAGGCCCATCCAGTCCAACACTCTGTGTCACACAGTGGCCAGAAATACCAGGGGCCATCAGGAGGTCCAACAGTGGGGCATAAAAATAATATCTAAAAAGAAAAGAAAACGAAAAGGAAAGGGCTTGGGGGAAGGGGGGAGGTTGCACACCCACGGGAGCCTGAGCAGGCCAGAGTCTGGGCCTCTCTCCTGCCACTCCAGCCAAGAACCCATCCGAAGGCAGCTGCGGGCCAGCTGCCATCGGGGGGGGTCCCACACCACAGCTGGGTACGACGGCGACGCCACCTCTTGGCCGACGCAGGGTGCTGCCGGTCGACGTCACCTGTTTCCATTTCGAGTGGCTGCCGGCGATCAGTTCGGCTCGTTCCTGGGGCAGCAGGTGACGCGGCAGTGCCTCTTCGGAGGAAGACCTTCGCTCCTGAAGCCCCGACTGCCCCGGGGGCCTGCTGGGGATGACAGGCTGGCAGAGGCTGCAGGCCAGTTTTTTCCTCCTGGGCCACACGAACCTTCCCAGACGCACTGCGCCTGGAGGGCCCCCTCGGGATTGACCTGGAGGGGAGCCTCCTTCTGCATCCTCCCTCCCCCCCCCAAGCCCTTTTCTCCCTGGTGACTCTTTGCACCGATCTGGAAAGCACCTCCAGAGCCGGCATGTGAAAAAGCCATTAGGAAATTCCCCAAGCCGAGGGACGCGGGCTGCTTTCGGAGCAGGCTTATTTTTAAACCAAAATGCTAAATATCCTTTGAATGTCCCAATGCCCTGCGATGAGGCTCGATATAGGAAGTTAAAGCAACCAGGAATTCTGCGGCTCCGTCAGACAGATTAGCACATGAGCCCGGACCTCCTACCTGGTGCTGACGGAAGAGGAGAGGGACCTCGGAGACTGGCCTTATGCGGAAATGTTCAGGCGGGGGGGGGGGGGGGGAGAGAAGTGCTTTCCAAGAACAAGGGAGAAAGGTCCCCAGTAAGATCACGGGTCTGTTCTTAGCAAGAAGCAGGGACTGGTTCTAAATTGGGTTGCAAGGGTGTGGAGCAAGACATGACGCACACCAAGCGGGCCTATAGGTGGCGTCAGCATTTTGATCTCGCATCCCCCCCCCCCCCACAGTTCAGACCCCATCAATGTGTATTTATATTTAGGATTTTTGGCTCCAATGTGCATCACCTTGCACTTGGCCACATTGAACCCCATTTGCCATGTTGACGCCCACTCGCCCATCCTTGACAGATCCCCTTGGAGTGCCTCACAATCCTCACTGGTTTTCACCACCCTGAACAACTTTGTATCATCCGCAAATTTAGCCACTTCACTGCTTACTCCCATCTCCAAATCATTAATGAACAAGTTAAAAAGCAGTGGACCAAGTACTGATCCCTGCGGTACCCCACTGCTTACCACCCTCCACTGAGAAAATTGCCCACCTACACTCACTCTCTGTTTTCTATGAACTAGCCAGTTTTTGATCCATAAAAGGACTTGTCCTTCTATCCCATGATTTTTGAGCTTACTTAGGAGCCTTTGATGAGGAACTTTATCAAAAGCTTTCTGGAAGTCAAGGTAAATAATATCTATTGGATCCCCCTTGTCCACATGTTTGTTCACCCCCTCAAAGAACACTAACAGGTTAGTGAGACAAGATCTTCCCTTACAGAAACCGTGCTGAGTCTGCCTCAATAGGTTTTGTTCATCTATGTGCCTACTAATTCTTTCCTTAATAATGGTTTCCACCAATTTACCCGGTATCGACGTCAGACTGACTGGCCTGTAATTTCCCGGATCTCCTCTGGAACCCTTTTTAAAGATGGGAGTGACATTAGCTACCTTCCAATCCTCAGGAATGGAGGCAGATTTTAAGGAAAGATTACATATCTTTGTCAGGAGATCTACAAGTTCACATTTGAGTTCTTTCAGAACTCTCGGATGTATGCCATCTGGGCCTGGTGATTTTTCAGTTTTTAAGTTGTCTATCAGTTTTAGGACCTCCTCTCTCGTCACCTCAATCTGACTCAGGTCTTTCAACACCCCTCCTGAAATCAGTGGTTCTGGAGTGGGCAAGCACTTCTCATCTTCCACAGTGAAGACGGAGGCAAAAAATGCATTTAGCTTCTCAGCCATTTCCCTATCATCCTTCAATACTCCTTTTACCCCTTGGTCGTCCAAGGGCCCCACTGCCTCCCTGGCTGGTTTCCTGTTTCTAATGTATTTGAAGAAAGTTTTATTGTTGGTTTTTACGTTTTTTGCTATATGCTCCTCATATTCCCTTTTTGCCTGCCTGACCTCAGACTTGCATTTTATTTGCCATATCCTGTGTTCCGTTTTATCAGCCTCACTGTGACTAGCTTTCCACTGCTTAAAGGAATTCTTTTTACTTTTTACAGCCTCCATTACTCTGTTTGTTAACCATGCAGGCTTTTTCCTATACCTGTTTGTGCCTTTCCTAACCTGCGGAATATATATTTTTTGAGCTTCTAGGATCGTAGTTTTAAATAGATCCCAAGCTTCCCCAATTGTTTTGACCCTTTCTACTTTTCCTTTCAGTTTCCTCCCCACGTGTCCCACGTGTTCTTCTTCTTCTTCTTCTTCTTCTTCTTCTTCTTCTTCTTCTTCTTCTTCTTCTTCTTCTTCTTCTTCTTCTTCTTCTTCATTTTAAGTGCACGGACTCTAACCTGGGAGAACCGGGTTTGATTCCCCACTCCTCCACTTGCAGCTGCTGGATGACCTTGGGCAAGCCATAGTTCTGTCAGAGCTGTTCTTGAAAAAGAGCAGTTTCTGTCAGAGCTCTCTCAGCCCCACCGACCTCACGGGGTGACTGTTGTGGGGAGGGGAAGGGAAAGGAGTTTGCAAGCTGCTCTGAGACTCCGAGTGAAGGGCGGGGTATAAATCCAATCTCCTCCTCTTCTTCTTTTTCTTCCTCCTCCTCCTCCTCCTCTTCCTCTTCCTCCTCTTCCTCTTCTTCCTCTTCTCCCTCTTCTCCCTCTTCTCCCTCTTCTTCCTCTTCTTCTTCTCCTCCTCCTCCCACACTGGAACAGAAAAAGATGCGAATCAAAAACACATTCAAAAATAACCCAGGTCAGCGCAGTACTGACTGCAGAGTCACCCCTGAATGGCCATAAAATGGCCATGAATCTATGCAGAGGGCTACCATAAAACCGAGAGGTCAAATGAAATGAAAGGGGCCTGCAGTCTGGACACTGCCATAAAATCCAACAATCAGTCAAAGTGACAGTGGCATGCGATGTAGAGGGGGATTCCTGTTCCAGCCTGGGTTTGGTAAAAGAGTGGAGGGAATGCTAGCTGTGGGTTGGGCCATCATCAGGCCTCAGAAGCTAAGCACGGTCAGCCCGGGTTAGAACTTGGACAGGAGACCACCAAGGAAATCCAGGGAGATGCTGATTGCTACTTTGGGGTCAGGAAGCAATTTTTCTCCAGGCCAGTTTAGCCGGGGATCCTGGAGGTTTCTTGTCTTCTTCTCAGCATGAAACTGGGGTCACTGGGGTTGTGGGGGAGAGCTGCATTGTGTAGGGGGGTGGACTAGATGACCCTGTAGGTCCTTTCCAACATGGAATATTCTTCTATTTTGATGTCATTTACAGAGAGAGAAGGAGCTGCGGTGGCTCAAGTGGTTAAGACGCTGAACTGCAGGCTGTGGAAGGTCGGTAGTTCAGCAGTTCGAGACCCGGGTGCCGCATGACGGAGTGAGCTCCCGTCTCTAGTTCCAGCTCCTGCCAACCTAACAGTTCGAAAGCAAGAAATTGCAAGTAGATAAATAGGGACCACTTCGGTGGGAAGGGAACAGCGTTCCGTGCGCCTTGGTGTTCAGTCATGCCGGCCACATGACCACGGAAACGTCTTCGGACAGTGCTGGCTCTTCGGCTTTGAAATGGAGATGAGCACCGCAACCAGGGCTCTAGTCGGGGGGGAGCTCTCAGGTACGGAGCTCCGGAAGAGAACCTCTAGGGGGCGGGGCGGTCACGTGGTGAAGCCCCGCCCCCTTCTTTACCCCGCCCTCTGCTTCGATCCTCATTCCGTTTGGGAATGAGGATGAAGCAGGAGGGTAAGTAGCCGGGCCTTCTGACACACTTCCGGTGATGTCAGGGGGTGTGGCCTTCTGTCACTTCCGGTGATGTCAGGGGGCATGGCATATGCAAATAAGTTATGCTAATGAGTTATGCTAATGAGCTCCGGCAGCTCTTTTTCTACAACAAGACCCCTGACCGCAACCCTAGAGTCGGACTCGACTGGCTTTCGAGCAAGGGAACCTTTACTTTACCTTTTTACAGAGAGAGAAGAGGCTCTATACAGGCATCTCATAGAGACTTCAAACATATAAGCATGACTATTTAACCGTAATAATCATAATGATTGTACATTTTTCAAGGTTTTCAAGCTTCCAAGATCTGACAAGATCAGACTAGCCTGGGCCACACAGGTCAGGGTAAGCATTACTTTCGTTAATGTTTTATTCTTGAAGGATTCATGCTTTGCAATATATGTTTTAGTTTACAGATTTAATTCTAACTTTTTTTTTTTACTTGTAACTTATAATTCAGTCTTTCCAGAACATATTTAAGGTATTTAGGATAGGATGTGGCTCAGTGGTAGAGCATCTACTTGGCATGCAGAAGGTCCCAAGTTCTATCCCCATAAGAATATAAGAACATAAGAGACGCCAATGTTGGATCAGGCCAAAGGCCCATCCAGTCCACCACTCTGTGTCACACAGTGGCCAGAAATATCATGTGCCATCATGAAGTCCACCAGTGGGGCCAGGACATTAGAAGCCCTCCCCCTGTTGGCCCCCCCCCCAAGCACCAAGAAGACAGAGCATCACTTGCCCCAGACATAAGAACATAAGAGAAGCCAATGTTGGATCAGGCCAAAGGCCCATCCAGTCCACCACTCTGTGTCACACAGTGGCCAGAAATATCAGGTGCCATCAGGAGGTCC
>NW_015163126.1:468347-473577 GCF_001447785.1 Gekko japonicus
CAGAACATCACTTGCCCCAGACATAAGAACATAAGAGAAGCCAATGTTGGATCAGGCCAAAGGCCCATCCAGTCCAACACTCTGTGTCACACAGTGGCCAGAAATACCAGGTCCCTCAGGAGGTCCACCAGTGGGGCCAGGACATTAGAAGGCCTCCCACTGTTGACCCCCCCCAAGCACCAAGATGACAGAGCATCACTTGCCCCAGAGTCCCTATCTATACCTTGTGGCTAATAGCCACTGATGGACCTCTGCTCCATATGCTTATCTAATTCCCTTTTGAAGCCGTCCATGCTTGTAGCCGCCGCCACCTCCTGTGGCAGTGAATTCCATCTGTGAATCACTCTTTGGGTGAAGAAGTACCTCCTTTTATCCGTTCTAACCCGACCGCTCAGTAATTTCATGGAGTGCCCATGAGTTCTTGTATTGTGAGAAAGGGAGAAAAGTACCTCTTTCTCTACCTGCTCTTTCCCATGCATAATCTTATAAACCTCAATCATGTCACCCCTCAGTCGTCGTTTCTCCAAGCTAAAGAGCCCTAAGCGCCTTAACCTTTCCTCATAGGGAAAGTGCTCCAACCCTTTTATCATTCGAGTTGCCCTTTTCTGCACTTTTTCCAAAGCTATAATATCCTTTTTAAGGTGTGGTGACCAGAATTGCACACAGTATTCCAAGAACTTTAGTTAAAGGATCTGGAAGGAGCTGATGTGAGAAACCTCCACATCTTCAAGTATTTTGAGGTTTAATGAATAATAATTACACAAAGTTACCTTATGCTGCGGTGGCTCAAGTGGTTAAGACGCTGAACTGCAGGCTGTGGAAGGTCAGTAGTTCAGCAGTTCGAGACCCGGGTGCTGCAAGACGGAGTGAGCTCCCGTCTCTAGTTCCACCTCCTGCCAACCTAGCAGTTCGAAAGCAAGAAATTGCAAGTAGATAAATAGTCACCACTTTGGTGGGAAGGTAACAGCGTTCCGTGCGCCTTGGGGTTTAGTCATGCCGGCCACATGACCACGGAAACGTCTTCGGACAGCGCTGGCTCTTCGGCTTTGAAACGGAGATGAGCACCGCAACCCTAGAGTCGGACTCGACTGGCTTTCGAGCAAGGGAACCTTTACCTTTACTTTACCTTATGCTGACTCAGACCCTTGGTCCATCAAGGTCAGTATTGTCCACTCAGACTGGCAGTGGCTCTCCAGGGTCTCGGGCGGAGGTCTTTCACATCACCTCCTACCCAATCCTTTTAACTGCAGATGCCTGGGATCAAACCTGGGACCTTCTGCATGCCAAGCAGATGCTCTACTACTGAGTCCCAGACTGTCCATCAAGATAGCCCATCCACCCACTTCTCCGAAATAATCTGACCGTGATCGGCACAGAGATGCTGATTTCCTTCTCCCTGAGCATCGCCACTTAGTGAAGGTTTGAAGCCAAGTTTCTCTGCTTAAAATGTGCTCCGTTTCTGTGCTAAAATAAGATCCATCTAAGAAAACACAAGCTGAGAACATTTTTTGCACAGCGGTGGTCTCCCTCGGTTGCACTTAGGAACAAAAATTTTCAGCAGGGATTGGTGAAAAGAGAAGTGTTGGCCTGGATCTGAAAATGGGTATGGTTGTACTGGGGTAAATTACTGTATGTAAAGAATACATGAACGCACATGAATCTGCCTTCTATGGAATTAGATCCTTGGTTCATTAAGGTCCCTATGGTCTTCTCAGACTGGTAGCGGTCAGTTTGGTGTAGTGGTTAGAACCACGGACTCTAATCTGGGAGAACCAGGTTTGATTCCCCACTCCTCCACATGCAGCTGCTGGCGTGGCCTTGGGTCAATCGCAAGTTCTTTCAGAGCTTTTCTCTCAAGAGCAGTCCTCGAAAGAGCTCTCTCAGCCCCACCTACCTCACAGGGTGTCTGTTGTGGGAAGGGGAAGGGAAAGGAGATTGTAAGTCACTCTGAGACTCCTTCAGATAGTGAAGGGCAGGATAGAAGTCCAGTCTCCTTCTCCTAGATGACCCTGTAGGTCCTTTCCAACTCTATGATTCTAAGGTTGATACACTCCATGGAATATTCTTCTATTTTGGATGTCATTTACAGAGAGAGAAGAGGCTCTATACAGGCATCTCATAGAGACTTCAAATATATAAGCATGACTATTTGACCGTAATACTGATAAGGTGACAGCAACCATGAAATTAAAAGACGCCTGCTCCTTGGGAGGAAAGCGATGGCGAACCTAAACAGCATGATAAAAAGTAGAGACATCACCCTGCCAACCAAAGTCAGCATGGTCAAAGCAATGGTATTCCCAGTAGTCATGTATGGCTTTGAGAGTTGGACTATAAGGAAGGCCGAGCACTGAATAGATTCTTTGGAACTATGGTGCTGGAGAAGACTCTTGAGAGTCCCTTGGACTGCAAGAAGATCAAATCAGTCAATCCTAAAAGAAATCAACCCTGACTGTTCCCTGGAAGGCCAGATAATGAAACTGAAGCTCAAATACTTTGGCCAACAAAGGAGAAGGGAGCACTCCCTTGAGAAGACCCTGATGCTGGGAAAGACTGAAGGTCAGAGAAGACGGGGACGGCAAAGGATGAGATGGTTAGACAGTGTCATAGATGCAACGAACATGAAATTGAGCAAACTTCAGAGGACGGCGGAAGACCGGAAGGCCTGGCGTGATTTGGTCCATGGGGTCGCGAAGAGTCGGACTTGACTGTGCGACTGAACAACAACAACTGATGAGGTATTTTTCGGGTGGATCCGAATGCACACCCCCTAATAAATTCTCCTTCTCCTCCTCCTCCTCCTCTTCTTCTCTGGGGTTGTAATATCCAACATGATATTCTGTTGAGCTCAAAAGCCTGCGCAATGTCTTCTGCTGGTCCTAATAAAAGGCATGACACAGATTTCGTCCTCAGTTTTGGATTTTGCAGGAACCTTTTCGCCTGCACAGCTTACTGTGCTTAGCCATGCTATGTGTCAGGATCGCTGTTGGGGAGTTTTTCTTGCGGGTTGGTTTTATGATTCTGTGTCTTCGCTGGTTTTTGTAAGCCACTTTGAACTTCTGGGAAGTACAGGATATAGAAGCTTAAAATAAATGAATGCATGCTAAATTGAAACTGAAGACCAATGCTTGCAGTCCTTTCCAGACATTCACACACCCTCAAGAAAGTACCTTTGACTTTCGGTTATTTGCTGAGGGAGGGGCTGAAACTGCACAAAAAGCCGTGTGTGTTTAAAGTGTCATCAAGTTGAAGTAGATGTATGGTGACCCAATAAGGTTTTCAAGGCAAAAGAAGTTCAGAGGTGGTTTGTAATTGCCTGCCTCTGCATTTCTTCAGTGGTCTCCCATCCGAGTACAAACCCGGACAGACCCTGCTTAGCTTCCAAGGTCTGATAAGATCAGGCCAATCTGGACTGCCTTGGTTGTCTCCCATCCAAATAGTAACCAGGGCTGACCCTGGTAGCTTCTGAGATCTGACAACATTAAGCTAATCTGGGCCGTCCAGGTCAGGCACAAAAAAATGTGGGGAAGAGCTTTTTGTGTTGCGGTGGCTCAAGTGGTTAAGACGCGGAACTGCAGGCTGTGGAAGGTCGGTGGTTCAGCAGTTTGAGACCCGAGTGTGCCGCATGATGGAGTGAGCTTCCGTCTCTAGTTCCAGCTCCTGCCATCCTAGCAGTTCGAAAGCAAGAAATTGAAAGAAGATAAATAGGTACCGCTTCGGTGGGAAGGTAACAGCGTTCCGTGCGCCTTGGTGTTTAGTCATGCCGGCCACATGACCACGGAAACGTCTTTGGACAGCGCTGGCTCTTCGGCTTGGAAATGGAGATGTGCAGTCGGATTCGACTGGCTTTCGAGCAAGGGGAACCTTTACCTTTTTGTGGTACGTGTGTGTTAAGTGCTTCTAACGTATGGCAACCCTATGAATTAAAGACCTCCAAAATGCCCTATCATTGTCCTATTATTGACAGTCTTGCTCAGGTACGATTGCCAATTCGGGCTGGAATATTACTGTAAGTTTGAGGGTGGAGCCTCCAAAGGGTGGGGTTTGAGGAGGGGAGAGACCTTAGCAGTGCATAATGGTAAACAGGGGTCATTTCGTAGAAAAAGAGCTGCAGGAGCTCATTAGCATAACTTATTAGCATATGCCACACACCCTGACCTCACCGGAAGTGTGCACCAGCCCCTCTGACAGGCAGAAGCACCTGGGATCAATTCTTTCCCCCCTCTCCGTTCCCTTCGCCTCCAAGTTGGGCAAAGGAAAAGGGGAGGGGGAGGATCTCAGGCGCTTTTGCCTGAAAGAGTTGCTGGTGTGCCCACAGCCAGCCTGGGTGAATTATAGAATCATAGACTCATAGAGTGGGAAGGGACCTCCAGGATCATCTAGTCCAACCCCCTGCACAATGCAGGAAATTCAGCAATACCCCCCACACACCCCAGTGACCCCTGTTCCACACCCAGAATATGATTTTAAAAAACCTCCAGGATCACTGGGGGCCAAACTGGCCTGGAGAAAAATTGCTTCCTAGCCCCAAAGTGGTGATCAGCATTTCCCTGGGTGTGTAAGAAAGGGCCATAAGAACTAAGCACTGATGCAACCCTTCCTGCTCTACCTCTCGTGATTTGCCTAAGTTCACACAATCAGCATTATGACCCTTTTCAAGTTGAAACCATGATATAAATGCAAAGGACTATTTGAAAGATTATCTGTAAGACACAAGACCAGGACGCATCTCACTTCTGGCAATCACTTGGAGATACCCTATCACTCAGCTTCCATTGCCCCCCACACACCCCACACTGGAATAAGAACATAATATCAGGCCATACCACATTGCAATAAAGCCCCTACAACTGTATACAGAAATACTGAGCTTCCCTACCATTTGCCACAACTAGCCCACCACACAACCAGGATCAAGACTCCTAAGTGGACCAACAGACAGGCATACACTCCTTTGAGAAGTATGCCACCCCTGGAACATTACATATCAGTAGAGGCAGCACTGCACAGTGGTCAGAGTTGCAGATTGATGTGGGGAGACACAGGTTTGTATTCTCACTCTGCTGGCTGAGTGACCCTGGGCCAAATCTCCCCTTCTCTACCTAACCTACCCCACAGGGTTGTTGTGAGGATGAAATGGAGACTCATGGGCAGGGTACCCAGCTTCCCTGGCAGGAACACTATGTTAAGAAATCTCTCACAGTTATGCAGCCGTAGCAGGCAGGAGAGA
>NW_015163126.1:473588-473733 GCF_001447785.1 Gekko japonicus
TCACCCGTGCACCAGAGGGCCAAGGCAGCAGGAGGCAAGAAGCTTGGGCAAGCTGGGCTCCTCCATGTCTGGCAGAAGATGAGGTGCAGAGGCGAGAGGTGGGCAAGCAGAAGAGGCACTCAGCCAGCCCGCACAAGCTACGTGC
>NW_015163126.1:475047-501740 GCF_001447785.1 Gekko japonicus
AAACAGGTTGCCCCTATCCCCTCCATTGTTCTCTATGGTGGGGAAAAAGTTACTTTTTTCCCACCATAGAGAACAATGGAGGGGATGGGGGCAACCTGTTTGGGGGCCCATAGAATTGGACCCCCTTGTTCAATGTTCCTATATCCCCTCCATTGTTCTCTATGGTGGGGAAAAAGTTACTTTTTTCCCACCATAGAGAACAATGGAGGGGATGGGGGCAACCTGTTTGGGGGCCCATAGAATTGGACCCCCTTGTTCAATGTTCCTGAACCATGGTGGGTATCTTGGGGAGAGGCTCCAGCAGGTACCCTGTGATTTTGGAGCCTTTCCCTCAAACCCCCTCCCCTTCAGCCCCCAGAATATACCCTATGTTTTTGCCATTGACTTCAATGGCCCATAGGATATAATGGGGCCGAAATTGACATTTGGCTGGCCCTTTTTCAGGCCCGGCGTTCTAGCGCGGAGCCTGAAAAAGGTGGGGAGGGCAGCTCAGCAGGTCCCCCCCCCTGTGGTGGTTGCATCTGCCGCCGAAATCAGCGGTGGCGGGGGTCATAACTTTTTAAAGAGCCCCTAAAGATAGCTGGGGGAGCCAGAATGACCTCTCGCGCGAGAGGTGGAATTTGCCCCTACGAGTCCAAGGCCACCACCCCGGGGCTCAGGGAGGCAGGAGAACATTTCTCCCCCCCCACACACTGTGTCCCAACTGATGGCTGGTGGGAGCAGTGGGCGGGGCTTTTGTGCCCGCCCCCTGGGCTCCTGACTGGCGGAGCGGTGCTCCGGTGCGCTCCGGCAGGAACTGAGGCCTGATGGTAAATAATGCCATAGAGTCTATCCCCCAAAGCAGCAATTTTTCTCTAGGGAAACTGACCTCTGTTATCTGGAGATCAGTCATAATTTCAGGATCTGCAGACCCCACATGGAGGATGCAAACCTTATGCTCGGGACTTTTGTGGTATAGTGAGTTAGAATGCTGTACTAGAGCCTGGGACACCCACCTCCAAAGCCCTTCTATGATGTGGGCAATATCGGACGAACCAATGCTCTCTAAGGTAGGGGTGTCGAACTCATTTGTTATGAGGGCCGGATCTGACATAAATGAGACCTTGTTGGGCCGGGCCATGTCTGTCATAAAACGTAATGCCAGGGAGCGGAGATATAAACTTTATAAAGGACACAAACACAAAGGTGTTTTTTTTTAACTTATTTATTTATTTATTTATTTATAGCTTCGATTTCTATACCGCCCTGACCCCGGAGGGTCTCTGGGCGGTTTACAGAGGTTTCTAATGTTGCTATCCCTAACTACGGCCACATAGTGGGGGGGAGGGGCTGCCTACCGGCACCCTGGTGGTGGACATTGCTGTTTCTCCGGCTCGGCTCCTTTCTTGCGAGGTCTTCTTATGAGGTCTTCCCGGCGGTCTTCGGGTCGGCGCTTCCGTCTGGTGTCAGAGATGGATCGTGGTGGCTTCTTTTTTGGCGGTCCATTATTAGTGCGCGGTCCCGTGTCTCTTCCGGCTTCAGCTATGTCCACGTTTGGCTCCGCTGCGCCTGCGCTTCCACGTTGCTGCACCTTCCGGTTCTGCCTCCGTTGTCATCCGACTCAGCCGCTCAATGTTGTACTGGCCACCAGGATGCACTCTGTCGACCTCGCACCGCCGCCGCCGCCAATGCTCCGCCTCTGATGTTCTGCCGCCGCCGCTGATGCCTCCACCACACACCTCACACGGAGGAGGGTGCCCCCTTCCCCTCTAAGGGCAGGTACTGTTGGATCCCCAAGCATCGAGAATAAATCCACGTTTTCAAGAAAAGCAAAATTTATTTCAAAGCGTTGAAGACATACTCAAACACGTTCTTTGTTAGAACTGGGGATACACAGTTAGGTCAAGCATAATAAAGGAAATTCAAACAGATACAGATCCAATGAATGGCATTCCCGCTGGCGGGCTAAAGAAACGGTTGCGCGCCCAGTCCATGGGAACCAGGCAGAACATCAGACAAAACACAGGTGCAGTACTCATGAGAAAAGCAATAGGCAAGCATTACAGCCTCTTCTCCCCCACACAACCTCCAGCAGTTATCTTGTGCATTCCAACGCAGGAGCAGGATGATAGAAAACAAGCCGGGTGCAACAGGGAAAGGATATGTACACAGAGGTCACAGAAAACAGAATGGCAGCTTGCTGACATACTGCCCCCCTTAAAATACACTTACAACACACCTCCCGGGTCGGGCGGGAGATCTCCCGGGCTGGGCGGGAGACCTCCCGGTTTGTCCGGGAACCTCTTGTGGAAACTACGGATCAGGTAAGGGGCCCGAATATCCCCTTCTTCCACCCATTCGCGGTGCTGGGGACCGAAATCAACCCATTCGATAAGGTACCAGAGTTTACCACGTTTCAATTTACAATCAAGGATATCAGCGATCTCAAAATGTTCATCCCCCTCCAAAATAACAGGTGGAGGAGGAGTAACTGTTGGTCTCCAGGGAGACGGACCAGGATCCTTCTTCAACAGGCTCATGTGAAAAACAGAATGCAGAGCACGTAAATTCTTAGGCAAAACAACATCAACCGCCACATCATTTATGACTTTACGCACTTTGAATGGACCAATGAACTTCCACCCCAACTTCCTGCTAGGTCGCAGCATCTTGATGTTCTTGGTCGATACATACACAAGATCCCCAGGTTTCAGATCAAACCCCACCACCCTACCCTTGTCTGCCTGGGTCTTGTAAGCAGCCTTGGCTGCGTCAAGCGTTTGGCATAGCAGAGGCCATGCATTTTGCAAGGACATACACCATTTATCAGCGTCCCCCACAGGACGTTGGCCCATCCCCTCCAGGAAAGGGAGGGGGGGGCTGTCGTAACCAGAGACAGCTTTATAAGGAGACATGCCCGTGGAGCTATGGACAGTATTGTTATAACAATATTCAGCAAGAGGCAACAATTCACACCAATCATTCTGTTGATAATTAGTAAAACAACGAAGATATTGCTCCAGGGTCTGATTAACTCGTTCTGTTTGTCCGTCAGTCTCAGGATGATACGCGCTGCTGAGCCCTTGTTCCACCCCTAAAATGGAAAGAAGTTCCCTCCAAAACTTAGAAACAAATTGGGTCCCCCTGTCAGAAATTAATTTAGCAGGTAATTGATGAATTTTCACCACGTGAGACATAAACGATTTCGCCAACCTCTGAGCTGTAGGCAAGGAAGGAAAAGGCACAAAATGAGCTTGCTTAGAAAATAAATCAACAACCACCCAAATAACAGTGTTCCCTTTGCTCGCAGGGAGGTCAGTAATAAAGTCCATGGAAACCACTTCCCACGGTCTCGATGGGGTAGGGAGTGGCTGCAAAAGACCAGGAGGCTTTCCCACTCTGGGTTTAGTTAAGGCACAGGTTTGGCAGGATCGAACAAAAGTCAAGAGGTCTTTGCGCATCTGTGGCCACCAGAACTGTCTGCGGATGAGTTGCAGAGATTTAACAAAACTCCAATGCCCTGCCAGTTTCGAACCATGAGCAGAATCCATCACCTCCCTCCTCATCGAAATAGGCACATACAGTTTGTCTCCAGAATAAATCAGACCTTCAGGGCTACGGACACAATCTGGCAACGCTTTCAGGGAGGCATCATCATCAGCAGTAAAAGCAGACATATATTTCTGGACCCAGCCCCCCCCCCCCCAGGGAAAAGGGAAGGCGAAGTTTCATCAGAGCGCGGAATCGAGCGCGCTTGCGCACGGGTGACCACAGCCCCCCCCAGGTGGGAGGGGGAAAAAACAGAGTCCATGATGATTTCACGCTGACTGTCATGTTGTGGGAGGCGTGAGAGCGCGTCAGCCAGGGAATTAGCCGTCCCAGGGAAATGACGAAGAGTGAATCGAAACTTAGCAAAGAAGTCCGCCCAACGAAGTTGTTTAGCGTTGAGAGAACGGGGGGATTTCAGCATTTCCAGATTTTTATGGTCAGTCCAGACTTCAAATGGCAGTTGCGCCCCCTCCAACCACTGCCTCCAAGTGGAGAGAGCCAGCCGGATCGCTGACGCCTCCTTCTCCCAAATCCCCCAGTTTCGTTCAGCGTCAGAAAACTTTTTAGACACAAATGCGAGGGGGTGTAAACGACCATCTTCCCCTTCTTGCAAAATAGCGGCCCCCATTGCCACATCCGAGGCATCAGTTTGGACAATGAATTTTTTAGTTTCATCAGGGCGCGCTAGCACTGGCTCAGATGTGAACATCAGTTTAAGTTTCTCAAAAGCCTCTGCGCAAGCAGGGGACCATTTAAGCGGGGCGCCTGGTTTCGTAGCATCAAACCCCTTCCCCTTGGTCTTTAGCAAATCAGTCAGAGGAAGGGCAATTTGAGCGAAATTCTGGATGAAATTTCTATAAAAATTGGCGAATCCGAGGAACATTTGCAATTGTTTGCGGGTCCTGGGGGGTTCCCAGTCAAGTACAGCCTGTATTTTAGCAGGGTCCATTTCCACCTTCCCCCCAGAGATGCGATAACCCAAAAAGTCAATGCATGTCTTGTGGAATTCACATTTTGACAGCTTTGCAAACAGGTGGTGTTCATAAAGTCGCTTAAGGACCTGGCGCACCAATTTAATATGCGACGGGAGGTCCTGAGAGTACAGCAACACGTCATCAAGGTAAAGGACCACTCCTTTGAACAAGAACTCATGTAGGACCTCATTGATTAGGTTCATGAAGACCCCCGGAGCCCCTTGAAGCCCGAAGGGCATAACGAGGTACTCAAACTGCCCCAAAGGGGTATTAAATGCAGTCTTACTTTCATCCCCCTCCCGAATGCGCACACGGAAATATGCATCTCGGAGGTCAAGTTTCGAGAAGATTTTGCCCTTGGTGGCCTCAGCTACCAAGTCCTTGATTAGCGGGAGGGGGTAGGCATTGGACAAAGAAACAGCGTTCAGACCCCTATAATCAGTGCACAATCTAAGCCCCCCGTCTTTCTTCTTTCGGAAAAGTACAGGCGCGGCGAAAGGGGAGGAAGCCGGGCGAATGAAACCTCGGGCTAGGTTTTTATCAATAAAGTTCCGCAGTTCAACTTTCTCAGCCGGCCCCATCGCATAGATTTTACCTTTAGGTAATTTACAGTCAGGCAAAAGTTCAATAGCACAGTCAGTAGAGCGATGGGGGGGCAATTCGTTAGCTTCATCTTCGCCAAACACTTTCGCCAAGTCTCTATACTCTCGAGGCAAAGAAGCTAACTCTTCCGGCTGCAAAGCGCCGCAGGGGAACTGTGCGGTCGGCTGGTCCCCCCACGAGTCCAACCAGCAGTGATCTACACATTTAGCCGACACAAATTTGACAACCCCTTCTTCCCACAAGATGTAAGGGTCATGGGTAAACAACCAGGGACTCCCCAGTACTAAGTCAAACTGCGATTTAGGGGTAACAATGAAGGATCTGGATTCCCAATGATCGCCAGCCCCCAACCGCAAAGCCATAGTCTCGTGTGTACAAGGTTCCATGGGTGCCCCATCCATTTGGGTAAAAATGATGGGAGACTTCAAGGGGACTATCCCCGCTTCCAGTGCCAATAACACTCTAGGGCTGATGAGATCCCTCCCACACCCAGAATCAATCAACGCTCTCACCCTAACGTGGGTCCCCAGGAGCGGATTCATTAACGAGACAGTCACGAAAAACAGGGAAGGGGTTTCTCTCACCACCTTGGGCGCAGAGCTAGAATGGCCGTGTCGTTTTGCGCCTCTCACAACAGGCCGTTGTCGTTTTCCGCCGTTTCAGCCACCACCTCCTCTTCTGACTCGGCAGCAGACGGTTCGATTCCCTCCAGGCCTTGGGCCGCCTGCAGAGCTTTGGAGAAACGCGGTTTAGCCATCCCCTTCTTCCCCGTCAGCGGTGTCTTCGGGCTTGGAGTAGGCGGCTTGTCTTTTACCTGACGGCTGCCACAATCCACAGCGAAATGCCCCTTCTCCCCGCACTTGAGACAGAGCCCCATCTTCATACGTAGTTCTCGTGCCGATTCCGACAGGCGTTGAGTCTTGGGTCTGGAGGCACTGGCAGCGGCGGGTCTGTTGGTCGTAGCAGCCAAGTCGAGTTTGATGGTGGTGAGCCGATCCTCTGCATTTTCAGCTTCCTGGGTCCAGGCCATCAGGGAGACAGGATTGACAGTCTTCAGAACCGTTTCTCGGATGTCTGCGTTGAGTCCCAATCGATACATCTCAGCCAATATATGATCAGGGTAGTCTCGGAGCTTTGCTGCCTGCTTGTGGAATTCCAGTGTGTACTCGCGAACCGACTTCTTATTCTGGCGGTAGGTGCGGAGAAACGCTTTAGCTCTTTGGCTCGCGTTGACATCTTCAAACCTCGCCCGCAGCGCCCACATGAATGCTCGCAAATTCAAAAGTTCCGGACCGCGGTCATTGTGCAGTCCAACATACCATGTGGCGGCGTCTCCTTTTAGTCTTGCCGAGATGACATCAATAAGACCAGCTTCATTTCGGAACAGGTGTCGGCTCTCTTCTACGAATTTATGCACTCTCACCGTGAAGAAAGCGAGTTCATCTGGGTTGCCGTCAAAGGTAGCCTCCAGTAGATCTTTGGGTCTGGGCCATGGAGGCAACCGCTCTAGGTAGATTTGTTAAAATGCAGACATTTAAGCGCATCGGTGCACAGCAATGGAGCTTTAAAAAAAATGTAAGTGCACCCATTAGCACACAGCAGGCTTTTAAAAAGTGTCTTTTCCTTCCACCGTTGTTTTTCCATCCAAGCATTTATGCGCATTAGTGCCCAGCCAGGGGACTTTAAACAATGTCTTAATGTGCATCAGCAGGCAGATCAACCGGCAATGGCAGGGTCTGAAGGAACAGTGTGCGCAACTTCCTTCCAAGTGAAAATATCAGTCGGAAGCTGTGGCTCAGCAGGGCAACGAGGGCCAGAGTTAAACATGGAGAAAAAAGGTAAGAGGGGCATTGCATGCACCCTGCACCCTGCAAAGTGGCAGCACCCACACCCGACGTGGCAGCATTGACACACAAAGGGTGCGTTCAGACGGGGGCTTTACATCGGTATAGGTGCCGGTTGCGATCGTTGTACTCACCGGCGTTCAGACGGGGAACATCTGCCTCCTGTCCCTAACCGCTGTAAAGCCCTTTACACCGTTGCACTCTGCCACTAGGTTCCCAAGTGGTGGTATCCTGAGTGCAACGGTTGTAAACGCTGTACCTCGCCGTCTGATCGCTCTCCACCGGTGCGTAGCCATTTCCGTCGGAAGCCTGAGGCTTCCGTTTCCCCCCCGCCATTTTTTAAAAAAAACTGAGCGATATGCGCTTGGGCGAAGCTTCGCCCTGAGCGTTTGTTTGGGTTTTTTTTTTAAAAAAAAAAGCCCTTACTTTAACTTCCCGGAGGAGTCCGGGACTTAAGGGAGGCCAGTTTGGGCTTTAAACTTTAAAGGTCAGTCCTTACCTTTAAAGTGTAAATGTAATGGGAGGGTTGAGCATGCGCAAAGATCGCCATTATGCGCATGCTCAAACTGTGTTTTAAAAAACACGCCGACGCCCACAGCGTGTGAGCAGGCATACACCGATGGGATCCGCAAAATGGAGGTAAGTGTGATCGCCTTTCTGCCAGCATAAACTGCACGGGTTCCAACCGGTGCAGTTTATGCCGGCAGAACGGCCCCGTCTGAACGCACCCAAAATTAGTCATGCTGAATATTCAGGAGAACTCTAATTAAACAGGGTTCCCATTTGCCCGCTTATGGTGGGGACACCTCCAGCCAATTGGAGCCCTTACCCGCCGATGCTCAGCCTGATTGGCAGGCAGCAACTGGGGCCAAAGTGGGTGGTGTGGGTGTGATCGTCCTGAGGAGGAAAAATTAAAAAAGAAAGATAAGGCCTCATCTACTTACAGAAGGTTCTATCCATAGAGTTCCTGATGATTCCTAGAGCAACCCATGAGTGATAAAGGTAGCTCTAGCAACTGCCAGAAACTCTATGGCAAGACTACCATAGGGTTTCTGGCAATAGTTAGAGTTACTCTTGTCACTTCCGGTAGCTCTAGGAATCCCCAGGAACTCTATGGCCACAACGTCTAGTAAGTTGCTGAGGCCTTATTTTTCTTTCCTTTTTAAAAATTATCTCCCAGAATTCTGTGCCACCCCACAACGCTCCCACCTGGCACCCCTAGTCTGGTGTGGTGGTTAAGTGCATGGACTCTAATCTGGGTTTCCCCGCTCCTCCACTCGCAGCTGCTGGATGACCTTGGGCAAGCCACAGTTCTGTCAGAGCTGTCCTTGAAAGACCAGTTTCTGCCAGAGTTCTCTCAGCCCCACCGACCTCACCGGATGTCTGTTGTGGGGAGGGGAAGGGAAGAAGATTGTAAACAGCTCTGAGTCTCCAAGTGAAGGGTGGGGTGTAAATCCAAACTCTTCTTCTCTCCTTTTCTCCTTCTCTCTACTTAAAAGATGTGGTAAGCAATACTTCAAACATTCTCCTCACCTGCCAGTGCCTGGCAACTGGCAGGAGGGTTGGGTTGGGGCCATTCCAGCAGAACAAGCCAAACAAGGCCTTGACTACTTACGAGAAGTTCTGACCCTAGGTAAAGGTAAAGGTTCCCTTGCTCGAAAGCCAGTCGAGTCCGACTCTAGGGTTGTGGTGCTCATCTCCGTTTCAAAGCCAAAGAGCCAGCGCTGTCCGAAGACGTTTCCGTGGTCATGTGGCCGGCATGCCTAAACACCAAGGCGCACGGAACACTGTTACCTTCCCACCGAAGTGGTACCTATTTATCTACTTGCAATGTTTTGCTTTCGAACTGCTAGGTTGGCAGGAGCTGGAACCAGAGACGGGAGCTCACTTCGTCATGCGGCACACTCGGGCCTCGAACGGCTGAACTACCGACTTTCCACAGCCTGTAGTTCAGCATCTTAACCACTTGAGGCACCGCAGCTCCTTTCTGACCCTAGAGTTCCTGACAATTATTACAGGCACCTGGTGGTAGGTTTGCCAGTCCCCACATGTGGCTTGGAGGTCTCCTGGAATGACAACTGATCGCCATGCAACAGAGATCAGCTCCCCTGGAGAAAATGGCTGTTTTGGAGGGTGGACTCGAAGGCCTAGAGTTGCCAGGTCCAGGTCGGGAAATACCTGGAGATTTGGGGGGTGCAGCCTAAGGAGGGCAGGGTTTGGGAAGGGAAGGGATATAATGCCACAGATATAATGGGATGTAATGCCACAGGGTCCACCTTCCAAAGCAACCATGTTCTCCGGGTGAATTAATCTCTCTCACCTGGAGATCAGTTGTAATAGCAAATCTCCAGCCATCGCCTGCAGAACGCGGCAGCACAGGTGTTGACAGCGACGCCTGTGCGGGCTCGCATCCACCCAGTGCTGCGTGAACTGCACTGGCCGCCTATTGAATTCCGGATCTGTGTCAAGGTGCTGGTACTTACCTATAAAGCCGTATACAGCCAGAGGCCAGCATACGTTCGAGACTACCTCTCCCCATAAGAGCGCCGGAGGACACTGAGGTCCATGAATCAACACCTGCTAGCAGTCCCCGGCCCCAGAGACGTCCGACTAACCTTTTTCAGCCCTGGCCCCTACCTGGTGGAATGAGCTCCCATACGAGATCAGGGCCCTGTGGGATCTACTACAGTTCCACAGGGCCTGCAAGATGGCCAGCCGGTCCCTCAGCTGCCACTGCCGCCTCCCCCCCTCTGCCGCCGCCACAGCAGCAGCCTGCAGCTTCCGTACCTCCACCAGTCATGCCATGGCCAAAGGACTTACTTGACATTACTTTTGATGGCGACCCAGAGAACCTCTCCTTTTTTTATGGTACGGGTAATGAAGTTTGTTGACCGCTGGGCTCATCTGTTCCCTGACGAGGAGCAACAAGTGGATTTCATTGCTTCCCACTTGCGGGGTATGGCGACTAGCTGGTATGTGGGCCTCCACAACCTGGAGGCTGTGGAATTGGGGAGCGTTGATGCATTTATGTGGGCGCTAAGAGCCTGGTTCGAGGACCGCACTGCGGGCGAGAAGGCAGAAGCGTTCCTCCGCACTTTTAAACAAGGCAAGTTGTCCGGGAATACTCGACAGAGTTCCTCCGGCAAGCTGCCAAAATCCGGGACTGGTCCGACCCGGTGCTCGCGCAGCAGTACTGATTAGGGCTGAATACCGACATTCGGAACTCAGTCATGGGAACCCGATACCCAAGAACCTTGGTGGCCTGGATGCAAGAGGTGGAGAGCGCCAAGAGCAGACTGCGCACTGTGCGGTTGGATAACACGGTAGCGGCTGGAAGGGCACCGGCAACACCCCACTCCAAGGCGAAGCCCACCCCGCAGTTGCCGTTGGTCAGAGAGCAACGGATGAAACAGGGACTCTGCCTAAGATGTGGGGAGCGAGGCCACTTCGCGGCCAACTGTCCATCGGGGGAGGCGAGAGGATTGGGGGGGGAGAAGGTGACAAGCGCCAGAGCAACTTGCTTTCGAAAAAAGGGACGGCGAAAGTCAGAACCCCCCCGCTCCCTGCAAGCCAAGGTGGATGTGCTAGAGATGGAATCGAGTGGGGAGGAGGAGATGGAACCGGCGGGAAAAGGCCAGGTCCTGCTGTAAGTGGCGCTGAGCAGCAGGACCCAGCAACGAAGGTGCCTAAAGTGGTGAGCAGCTATCCACCCCTCTTTTTTGTGTCAGTGACTATTATGAACCCCGCTACGGGCACGCATATTAGGGTTCGGGGTCTCATAGACTCGGGATGCGTCTAGGCTCCTGTTACAATCAAAAGGCAGTTAACAAGTTGATATAGGACCAAAAAAGGAATTTCCCAATATGGAATCAAATGTTGTTTTGGTTTTTTTTGAAAGTCCCAAGATTAATCGAACAACTAAGAAATGACAACACATATATATTATCATTCAGCCACATAAATGCCTAGAAACAGATATTCAAGGCTTGTCCAATATTCAGCTATTTCACTACCCAGCACTCTGTTCTGAAGCGCAACACAAAAAAGATAGTTCCATGGCTGGGTCACTTTCTGAAGAAGGGCTAACCACGGCAATTTTCTGCCCTGCTAGCATGCCAGCCACACCTCTTCCTCTGATCCCTGGACGGGGATGACTAGAGATGCGGCACCCGGCAGGGTAGGCTGGGATTGAGGTGCGCTTGCCTTCATTTTTCCTGGCTCCTCTTCTTCCCCTGCTGTCTCAGTCTCTTGACAGCTGCTGGCTTTCTGGAGGGCTAACATTGACAATGGGCTGCCTGGACTGAGAAGCCCAGAGATTTTTTTTTTCAAATATTAAAAAGGATTTATTAAAAAGAAAGTAAGCCCAAGCACACAAGAATCAAATGTTATTTGTGAGGCCTCCTTGAAATTAGCCTTGTGTCCATTACAGATGCATACAGATCTGCCAGTTTGGTGTCGTGGTTAAGTGCGCGGACTCTAATCTGGGAGAACCGGGTTTGATTCCCCACTCCTCCACTTGCACCTGGCTGGATGACCTTGGGCAAGCATAGTTCTGGCACAGCTGTCCTTGAAAGGGCAGTTTCTGTCTGAGCTCTCTCAGCCCCACCTACCTCACAGGGTGCCTGTTGTGGGGAGGGGAAGGGAAAGGAGTTTGTAAACCGCTCTGAGACTCTGAGTGACGGGCAGGGTATAAATCCAATCTCTTCTCTATAGTGAAGGCCCATTAGCTCTGGTCAGCTGGTTTCACCCATACTTTCTGGACCCAAACTGGAAGACATACGCATGCAACATTACTCAGCTGGCATGCCTCTGTAATTGACACCAGGCTAATTTCAAGGAGGCCTCACAAATCCTAATTTTCTTGTGTCCCCTGATTCCATGCTGGACAATTCCCCTTTCATTTAGGGTCGATTTACGGCTGCCAAACTCCTGCTTTAAGAAATACCTCGTGACTTGGGGGTGGACCCTGACGAGGCCGGGGTCCGTAGACGAGGGTGGGGCACAATGCCATAGAGTCCACCCTCCAGAGGAGCCATTTCCTCCGGGGAAACCGAGATCTGTCATCTGGAGTGGAAAGTACTGGGTCCGCCGCGTGGAGGACTCAGACGATGACATGCTGTAGCACACGTTTATTGTACTTAACACAGACAAAGACTAACTCTAACGGCCGGCAGGGCCACTATATACATATCCACCCAGCAACCCCCCATTCCCATTGGAGGGTTTGAATGTCCCGCCAAAGTGGCTATTGGTTGGGGCTGTGGGATCCAGGATCCAAAGTTTCCATTGTTTTCAGATCCAAGCTCTTGCCTGTGCCGCGGACCCCTGGTGGCGGTCCGCGTACATAACATGGAGATCAGTTGTAATCCAGGGAGATCTCCAGCCCTTGCCGGGAGGTTGGCAACTAGGTCAATTGTGTGTTTTGCGGGGGGGGGGGTGGACTCCCAATTTGCAGGCTTGCTTCTTGCAGTCACCTTGTTCTGAGCTATAGAAGACCTGGACGGAGACGGTTCCATTCCGTTCCATTCCTCCCCTCTCGCTCTGATCGCCCACACTTCTCGAAGCCACTCGGGCAGGCCAGATGTCACTCGCTTCCCCTTGTCCCTGGGCGGGTTTTAAATCAGAATCTGCTCCCCCCCCTCCCCCCACTTTCTCAGGGCTGGCCACAGCTGTGCAAAGCTATAACATCCCCGCCTGCTCTGTCATGAGTCCGACTCGGGTTCTAAAGTTTCATTATCCCAGAGATCCGTTCCTGAGCCCTCAGGCAGGACTTTAACAAGCGTCCTTCTAAGGAAAAAAAGAGAGAGAAAGAAAAAAGTTCCTCTTTTCCCCCTTCTGCCTCTTTGATGGTTTGCAGGTGCCATAGCTGTGGGTGTCTGTGGGACGGAAAGGCACACAGCTTGGGGGTTGTACCTTTCTCGGCTCTCCCCTCCCCCTCCCCCCCCCCCGGCATTTGCATTCATGGCGAAACAGCTGCAATCCTTTAAGACTCCTTGGCACAGGCGAAAGGAAGTGCGATCCCACATCTGGCGGAATGGTTGGTGGGTGACATCATCGCGTAAACACCGGCTTGCCTTGACAGTTTCTTCCCGGTTCTGCGGCTTTGTAGACCACCATGCCTTGGTGTGTCTCTGAACCTTTCAGGGAGGGAGGAGAGGGGGGAGAGAGAGGGGTTTTTTTGTAAATTGGAGTCTGTGGGAAATGGCGGGGATGTGGTGGAAGGGCTTCTGGGGAGGATAGGGACCCTCTGATCCCTGCTGGGTCTAGACCAGTAGTCCATCTAGTCCAGCATCCTGTCTCACACAGTGGCAAATCAGTTCCTCTGGAGGGCCAACAACAGGACAGAGAGGCCATGGTCTTCATAGGAACATGAGCCCTGCTGGATCAGGCCAGTGATCCATCTGGTCCAGCATCCTGCCTCACAAAGTGGCCAGCCAGTTCCTCCGGAGGGCCAACAACAGGACATAGAGGCTGAGGCCTTCATAAGAACATAAAGAAGAGCCCTGCTGGATCAGGTCAGTGACCCATCTGGTCCAGCATCCTGTCTCACACAGCGGCCAACCAGTTACTCTGGACAGCCAACCACAGGGCAGAGAGACCGAGGCCTCCATAAGAACATAAGAAAAGCACTGCTGGATCAGACCAGTGGTCCATCTAGTCCAGCATCCTGACTCACACAGTGGCCAGTCAGTTCTTCTGGATGGCCAAAAACAGGGCAGAGAGGCCAACGCCTCCATAAGAACATCAGAAGAGCCCTGCTGGACCAGACTAGTGGTCCATCTAGTCCAGCATCCTGTCTCACACAGTGGCTAACCAGGAGGGCCAACAACATCGCATAGAGGCCGAGTCCTTCCCTTGATGTTGCCTTCTGGCTCTGGGATTCAGGGGATTAGTGCCTCTGAATGTGGAAGTTCCCCTCAGTAACCAAGGCTAGTAGCCATTGATAGACTTATCCTCCATGAATCTGTCTAATCCCCTCTTAAAGCTGTTTATTACTGCAGCCAATTCTCTGGCAGCGAATTCCACATTTTAACCACTCTCTGTGTAAAGTAGTATTTCCTTATTTTGTGTCGTGGGACACTCTAGGATTGCCAAGTTGCAGTGGAGGATCGTAGGTCTTCACAGAATCCTTGCCGCGGGGACAGCGAGATGCGTTGCACCTGCCGTCGCCAGGATCTGACGCATAGCGTCACCACCATTCCAAAGAAAAAGTAATGCAAGAAAGCAAAGTGGCTTTCTGATGAGGCTTTACAAATAGCAGAGGAAAGAAGGAAAGCGAAAGGCGAAGGCGAAAAGGAAAGATTTACCCAACTGAATGCAGATTTCCAGAGAACAGCAAGGAGAGATAAGGAGGCCTTCCTGAATGAACAGTGCAAAGTAATATAGGAAAACAATAGAATGGGAAGGACTAGAGATCTCTTCAAGAAAATTGGAGAAATCAAGGGAGCGTTCCATGCAAAGCTGGCCATGATAAAGGACAAAAACGGTAGGGACCTAACAGAAGCAGAAGAGATTAGGAAAAGATGGCAAGAATACACAGAAGAACTATACAAGAAAGACCTCGATGTCCTTGACAACCACGACGGTATAATCACTGACCTCGAGCCAGACATCCTGCAATGTGAAGTTAAATGGGCCTTAGTAAGCATTACTAACAACAAATCTAGTGGAGGTGATGGTATTCCAGCTGAGCTATTAAAGTCTTAAAAGATGATGCTGTTAAAGAGCGGCACTCAATTTGCCAGCAAATTTGGAAAACGCAACAGTTGCCACCGGATTGGAAAAGGTCAGTATACATTCCAATCCCAAAGAAGGGCAATGCCAAGGAATGTTCAAACTATCGCACAATTGCACTCATATCACACGCTAGCAAGGTCATGCTCAAGATCCTACAAGCTAGGCTTCAACAGTACGTGGATAGAGAACTACCAGAAGTACAAGCTGGGTTTCGAAGAGGTAGAGGAACTAGAGATCAAATTGCCAACATTCGCTGGATTATGGAGAAAGCAAGAGAGTACCAGAAAAACATCTACTTCTGCTTCATTGACTATGCTAAAGCCTTTGACTGTGTGGATCACAACAAACTATGGCAGGTCCTTAAAGAGATGGGAGTACCAGACCACCTCACATGTCTCTTGAGAAACCTGTATAAGGGCCAAGAAGCAACAGTTAGAACCGGATATGGAACAACTGATTGGTTTAGCATAGGAAAAGGAGTACGACAAGGATGTATATTGTCGCCTTGCTTATTTAATATATATGCAGAGTACATCATGCGAAATGCTGGCCTGGATGAATCACAAGCGGGAATTAAGATTGCTGGGGAAAAGATCAACAACCTCAGATATGCAGACGATACCACTCTAATGGCAGAAAGTGAAGAGGACCTAAAGAGCCTCTTGCTCAGGGTAAAAGAGGAGAGCGCAAAAGTGGGCTTGAAGCTCAACATCAAAAAAACTAAGATCATGGCATCCGGCCCCATCACTCCTTGGCAAATAGAAGGGGAAGTCGTGGAAGTAATGACAGACTTCACATTCCTGGGATCCCAGATCACCACAGACTGTGACTGCAGCCATGAAATTAAAAGACGCCTGCTCCTTGGGAGGAAAGCGATGGCGAACCTAAACAGCATGATAAAAAGTAGAGACATCACCCTGCCAACAAAAGTCCGCATGGTCAAAGCAATGGTATTCCCAGTAGTCATGTATGGCTGCAAGAGTTGGACTATAAGGAAGGCCGAGCGCCGAAGAATAGATTCTTTTGAACTATGGTGCTGGAGAAGACTCTTGAGAGTCCCTTGGACTGCAAGAAGATCAAATCAGTCAATGCTAAAAGAAATCAACCCTGACTGTTCCCTGGAAGGCCAGATAATGAAACTGAAGCTCAAATACTTTGGCCACCCAATGAGAGAAGACCCTGATGCTGGGAAAGATTGAAGGTCAAAGAAGACGGGGACGGCAAAGGATGAGATGGTTAGACAGTGTCATAGATGCAACGGACATGAAATTGAGCAAACTTCAGAGGACGACGGAAGACAGGAAGGCCTGGCGTGATCTGGTCCATGGGGTCACGAAGAGTCGGACTCGACTGTGCGACTGAACAACAACAACTGGCCATGATTACTGAAGGGAACTTCCACATTCAGAGGCAGTCAGCTTCTGAATCAAAGTGCCAGGAAGCAACATCAGGGGAACGCCTCAGCTTCTATACGTTGTTGTTGGCCCTC
Organism: Gekko japonicus; assembly: GCF_001447785.1. Classification (NCBI taxonomy): domain Eukaryota; kingdom Metazoa; phylum Chordata; class Lepidosauria; order Squamata; family Gekkonidae; genus Gekko; species Gekko japonicus. The sequence continues at coordinate 491,223 of NW_015163126.1, forward strand.
TGGAGTAACTAGTTGGCCACTGTATGAGAAAGGATGCTAGACTAGATGGGTCACTACTCTGATCTAGCAGGGCTCTTCTTAGGTTCTTATCAGCTTTAAAGGGGGATTAGACAGATTCATAGTGTAATGGTAAATTAGTGGCTACTAGACAATAGCCATGGTGGCTGAGGGGAACCTCTACTCAGAGAAATTCAACCTCTGAATCCCAGAGCCAGGAGGCAAAAGAAGAAGAAGAGGAAGAGGAGAAGGAGGAGGAGATTGGATTTATACCCCGTCCTTCACTACCCGAAGGAGTCTCAGAGGGGCTTACAAACTCCTTTTCCTTCCCTTCCCCACAAAAGACATCCCGTGAGGTAGGTGGGGCTGAGAGAGCTCTGAAAGAAACTGTTCTTTTTCAAGAACAGCTGTTCCAGAACTATGGCTTGCCCAAGGTCATCCAGCAGGTGCAAGTGGAGGAGTGGGGGAATCAAACCCGGTTCTCCTAGATTAGAGTCCGCGCACTTAACCACTACACCAGTGGAAGGCCTCAGCCTCTGTGCTCTGTTACTGGCCATCCAGAAGGACTGGTTGACCACTGTGTGAGACAGGATGCTGGACTAGATGGACCACTGGTGTGACCCAGCAGGGCTCTTTGTATGTTCTTATTCACTTTCACATTCATTTTAAGTTGCACCTGCGGTTGGAGGGGAAAAAAATAAAACCCTAAAAAAATCTCATAAAATACCCTCAGTGTCAGCTCAGACTGTGAAATGACTCAAAACAGGAAGCCTTCTATTCTACGTATTGCCGCTAATTTTATCTTCTCTTCCTCCAAAAGGGGAAACATAACAAAAGCCGAAAGGGAGCAGAGGTCCTTATCTTCTCCCCACCCCCACCCCCCGCCGCCCTTTCACTTTGCCTTAATCGGCTCGAAAAATATGCCCGGTGTCCCAGTTGTAAAAACAAGCTGTTATGAAGCGACCGCATATAGCTCTAACAGGAAGGAAGAAACCAAACAGGCCGGGCCTGAGAATTTCCCACCAGCAAGTTTCAACGAGGTGGCCGGAATTATTGACAGAACCGAGAAAGCACAAAAGTCTCACCCGACGTCAACAGAAGTTACGGTCGCCAGGTCCCCCCCGGCCCCTGGCGGGGGACAGGGGGTGTAGGGTTGCCAGATCCAGGTTTGGAGACTCCCTGAGATTTTGGGATGGTGCCCGTGGAGGACGAAGGGATGCCAGCCTCCAGGTGGGACCTGGGGATCCCCCAGAATTACAACTCATCTCCAGACTACAGAGATCAGTTCCCCTGGAGAAAATGGATGCTTGGGAGAGTCGGGGCAGTGTACCCCACTGAGGTCCCTGTCCTCCCCAGGCTCCATCCCCAAACCTCCAGGAGTTTCCCAACCTAGATGATAAGCAGAGCTTTTTTTGTAGAAAAAGCCCAGCAGGAACTCATTAGCATAATTGGCATATTAGCATATTAGGCGACACCCCTGACAGCACAGCTCATTGGCATATGAGGCCACACCCCTGTGTTACCAGAAGTGTGGTTATCCAGCCACACCCACCTTTTGCTTGTTATTCTGTTTACCTTGTTTGTTGTCAACCAGGGCTTTTTTTGTAGCAGGAACTCCTTTGCATGTTAGGCCACATACCCCTAATGTAGCCAATCCTAATGAGTTTCTGCTGTTGGGTGTGGCCTTAAAAGGGAACGAGGCTGCTCTTAAAGGGGAAATGCCAGCTCCTTCCTTTAAAAGGGAAACACCGGCTCCTTTAAGGGCAGGGAACTGCCGTTTCTGGAGATCCGACGCACGGGCAGGTGGGGGCGGCGGCGGAAGTCCCCAATGTGACGTCATCACGTCGGGGATGCCCCGCCCCCTCCAGGAACGCCCCCAAAGTCCCCTGCTGGGGGTGGAAGATGGACTTGGCAACCCTAGCTGGCAACCCTAGGTATGGCAGAGCAGATTTCTTGTTCTGTTCCCGCTTTGTTTGTTTTATTCTATTCTATTTATTCTGTTCCTCTTTAATACTAGTTAAGCTTCCAGAATTTCTAAAGTCAAATTTCAGAATTAGAGCATACTCAGATTTCAGCCCCTTCAATTCACCTGCCTCTTTTGTTTTTTTGGCCGTACGTTATCATGTGAACGTGATAAAACATTGCCAAACAGGCAACCCAAATGTAACTATATCTATGATCGTATGAGGGTTCTTTTTCCACATGATTGTCTTATTTATTGACTGATTTAAAACTATTCGTTGTCTCTCTTCATAAGTACATAGGAAGAGCCCTGCTGGATCAGACCAGTGGTCCACCTAGTCCAGCATCTTGTTTCATGCAATGGCCAACCAGTTTTTCTGGATGGCCAACAACAGGGCAGAGAGACCGAGGTTTTCCACTGATGTTGCCTCCTGGCTCTGGGATTCAGAGGATTAGTGACTGTGAAGGTGGAGTTTCCCCTCAGTCACCATGGCTAGTAGCAAGGGTCATTTCGTAGAAAAAGTGGTGCCGGAGCTCATTAGCATAACTCATTTGCATAACTCATTTGCATATGCCACACACCCTGACATCACCGGAAGTGTGTCAGAAAGGCAACACCCACCGCTCAGGCTCCACTGGACTGTTTTGGATTGCTAGCTATTGGGGGGGGGGACGTGCAGATCTGCCCTCGCAGAGGAGGGAGAGCTTGTACCTGAAGGCAGGCCAGGGGAGGGGCTCTGCAACTTACCTGGCTGCTTCTTGCTCCTCGTGTCCTGACTGAGGGCTGCTGGGAGCAGGGGGTGGGGCTTGTTGCATGTGCCTGCCCCCTGGGCTCCTTACTGCCGGAGCTCTGCTCCTGTGCGCTTCCGCAGGTAATGACCCCTGAGACCAACAAAGTTTTATTCAAGGTACGAGCTTTCATATGCACGCACATGATACAGATTGTATCTGAAGAAGTGTGCATGCACAAGAAAGCTTATACCTTGAATAAAACTTTGTTGGTCTTAAAGGGGCCCCTGGACTCTAACTTTGTTTTCCTGAGATTACTCAGAGGTGTCAATAAGAGGCCCAGTAGTTTCAGGCTGGTAAAAGCTGATCTCCAGACCACAGAGCAGGCCCGTAGCCAGGATTTTGGGGATTGTGGGGCATTTTTTTTCCTGGTGGGGCTGAAGCTCTCAGTGCAGGAAAAACAGCCATTTAGCCAATAGAAAGCTGTGACCAGGATAGATCTCTGAATTGCAAGCTGTCCACCACTTTAGATGGCAGTTCTCAGCTGCTGCAAGTTAATCACGTCTGCCAGACTAAGCAACAATTCTGAGAACAAGCCGGCAGGCGGGGGCAATGACTTCTATAGTCAAGAAAGTGAACATTTAGGCAGGAAAACTCTCTTCAAGGAGATCAGTTTCTCGAAACAGAGTTAGATGGGATCCTAGAGGTCACCTACTCCATCCCCCTTGTTCAGTGCGGGAATCAGTCAACTACAGCACCCCACTCTGCTTAAAGAAGCACATGCCTTTCTGAAAACATTTAAAATGATTGAAAGAAGCATTTATAGGAGAAATTCTTGTGCCATTAGGAAAGGGGGCAGAGCCCCCCAAAGCTCCTCTGTAGCTACGGGCCTGCCAAAGAGAACAGTTCCCCTGGAGAAAATGGTAGTTTGGAGGGTGAATGCTATGTCATTATATCCTCCTGAGGTTCCCCCCCTCTCCAGGCTCCACCCCCAAATCTCCAGGGATTTCCCAACCTGGAGTTGTCCACTTGGCATTGCACCCTTGCTTTCTGATGCATGCAGCAGCCTTCCAAAATGGGAGGTTCTAGCCCTTAAGAACATAAGAACCTAAGAGCCAGTTTGGTGTAGTGGTTAAGTGCGTGGACTCTAATCTGGGAGAACCGGGTTTGATTCCCCACTCCTCCACTTGCACCTGGCTGGATGACCTTGGGCAAGCCGTAGTTCTGATAAGAGCTGTTCTTGAAAAAGAGCAGTTTCTGTCCAGAGCTCTGTCAGCCCGACCTACCTCACAGGGTGTCTGTTGTGGGGAGGGGAAGGGAAAGGAGTTTGTAAGCTGCTCTGAGACACCTTTCGGTAGTGAAGGGCGGGGTAGAAATCCAATCTCTTCTGATTCTTCTTATTCTTCTTCAATGTTGGATCAAGCCAATGGCCCATCCAGTCCAACACTCTGTGTCACACAGTGGCCAAAAATACCAGGTGCCATCAGGAGGTCCACCAGTGGGGCCAGGATGCTAGAAGGCCTCCCACTGCCCCCCCCCCCAGCACCAAGAATACAGAGCATCACTTGCCCCAGACTGAGAGTTCCTATCTATACCTTGTGGCTAATAGCCACTGATGGACTTCTGCTCCATATGTTTATCCAGTTCCCCCTTGAAGCCATCCATGCTTGTAGCTGCCACCACCTCCTGTGGCAGTGAATTCCATGTGTTAATCACTCTTTGGGTGAAGAAGGACTTCCTTTTATCCATTCTAACCCAACCGCTCCGCAATTTCATGGGGTGCCCACGAGTTCTTGTATTGTGAGAGTGGGAGAAAAGGACTTCTTTCTCTACCTGCTCTATCCCAAGCATACTCTTATAAGCCCATGGGTCGCACAACACAGAAATAGATTACCTTGATGCCTCCTCCAGGTCCCCCAGTTCTATTTTTTTAAAAAAATATAAAATAAACACTGGGGAGGGGAGGGGGGATTGTGTGTTCGCAGTCGGTCCCTGAGCTCCTCTGTATTTCTCCAGCTGTGCTGACAAGACACACCATTACGCGGAGCCAAATTAACACATGGGGAGCCTTTGTCATTAAAGGAAAAACAAGCTCATTTGTTTGTATTATTGCTGGCAAGAGAGCCGGGTCTGCGGAGCAAACAGCCATGCAATTATCGGAGGTGATATTCCTTCATACCGCGTCGGTTCTAAACTCACAGTAGCCTGGATTCGGAAACTGGGGTAATGCTTGCCTTTAAGGTCCTTGGGGACGAAACTTCTTCAAAGCTGCACAGTTTGCAGAGCAAGCTGACTGTAAAGTTAAATGCATGCAGGCCATCAATTTTGGTGTCATAATAATTAAATAAAAGTTCTTTTTCTAAAAAAAGAAAACAGGCTGGCAGGAGAAGGAAACGAAAGGGTGTCAAGAACTGACATCAGATCGGAAAAAGCCAAGACTCCTTTTTGTGTATCTAGCTGCTGGGCCTTGTCCAAACGAAACACGAGAAGTGGAACCGGCCTTGATTTTTTTTCCAGAAAAAGCTTTTAATGAGAAGCGTGGTCATTAATAATTTTTTCTCTCTCCCAAGGAAAGGACCAGAAATGTGCATGCAGGATTCCTCTGGCTGGAAAATGTCGTCTCAAGCACTTTTCGAAAAAAAAGAAAGGAAGAAGTTGTTTTTGCTTTAGAAGTAGAAATAAATTATTTAAAAAATCGACCGTCCGCTCTTCTCAACGGCTCGGAGACATTAATTAACAAAGAGAGCTGCAAGTGTCAGATTTTACTGGAATGGAGGAAAGGACCCCTCCCGCGGCTCACTGATCTCCATTCGGGCTGCGGAGAAAACACTCAAAAAGATCACAGGGATGATCTTCAGGAGGGAAGCCAGGATGGTATTTGAGGAATGAGACCGCGGCTGCCACAGGCAGGGCAGTCGCCAAGCCCATTCAAAGGAAAGCCTTTAAGAAAGGCAAGATCTTTGCACAACAACCCCCCCACCCAAAAAAGAAGAGTATGCTTCATGGGCAGGGGCCGTGGCTCAGCGGTAGAGCATCCGCTTGGCATGCAGAAGGTCCCAGGTTCAGTCCCTGGCATCTCTTGTTAAAAGGACCAGGTAGCAGGTGGTATGCAAAACCTCTCCACCTGAGACCCTGGAGAGCTGCCACCAGTCTGAGTAGAGAATACTGAATGTTGATGGACCAAGGGGCTGATTCAGTATTGTTGGGAAATTTGGGAACAATAGGCCCCGGCCACACGGCAGGGGAAAATGCGCTCGAAGGCGCGGCTTTTAAAAGCCGCGCCAACGTTGATACGGCTCGGCGGGATCCCACGGATCCCCCGGCCGAGCCGCCTTTTCTCCCCGGCGCGATCAAACGCCGGAGAGAAAAGACGGCTCTAACCGGGAGCCGGCCGATCTGCGCATGTCGGAGCATGCGCAGTTCGGCTCCGGCCCGGGGTTGAGCCGGCGCAAGGGAGCGCCGGCGATCAGACGCCCGGGAAGAGGCGCCTCATCCGTTTGAACCACCGAGGTAGGTGGTTCAGTTTGAGGCGGTTCTTCCCGGGTTTGGGCCAGTTTGGAGGCGGAAGCAGAACGCTTCCCAGATGTTGTGGTGTGATCGCGCTGCTTTGATCCGCCTCCAAACTGTCCCGTTCCCGGGCCAAATCGCCTCGTGTGAACGGGGCCATAGTTAGATATTCAGAGTTTGCAATGGATCTTTGTTCACGGGAGAGGAGGCATTTTCTTTCTGTGTAAAAATTTTATTTCTAAAGGGAAAGGTACACGGGGAATCTACAAAACAACAGACACTTAAGACTACATCCTTACTGTTGCAAGTACAACAACAGACAGACTGCACAGTTGGTAATGGAGAGTCTTCTTTCTTCTTGACCCTAGACGGAAATCACCTGAATACATTAACCAATGATTGTGAGTAACTAGGCTTCAGTTTCCCGGGCTTTCTCCCCACTGGCTTTCTGCCAGGTTCCCTTCCAGGTCAGTCTAAACAACAGCACACAAGGGAAACACATTAACCCTATAATGACTGAATTTAGACCTTGCAACACACATATTTCCAACAAGTATAAGGAAGCTTCATGTGTGTTCCTACTCGAACAGATAAAAGGAAGTCCTTCTTCTCCCAAGAGTGATTAACACATGGAATTCACTGCCACAGGTGGTGGCAGCTACAAGCATGGCTGGCTTCAAGAGGGAATTGGATAAGCATATGGAGCAGAGGTCCATCAGTGGCTATTAGCCACAAGGTATAGATAGGAACTCTCAGTCTGGGGGCAAGTGACACTCTGTATTGTTGGTTCCCTGGGGGAGCAACAGTGGGAGGGCTTCCAGTGTCCTGGCCCCACTGGTGGACCTCCTGATGGCACCTGGTATTTTTGGCCACTGTGTGACAGGGTGTTGGATTGGATGGGCCATTGGCCTGATCCAACATTGGCTTCTCTTAGGTTCTTATGTTCTTAAGGAGCTTAGATTCTAAAAAGGGGCTCCTTCTTCCTTTCATGTATATGATAAGTGCCCTCAAACCGCTTCTGACTTATGGCACCTCCATGAAATAATGACCTCCACAATGTCCTCTTCATTAACAGCCTCACTTCCGTCAACCGAAAAGGAAGATCTAGGAGCCGACTGTGAGTTGGGAGCCTCAAACAACGGCTGCCATCGTCAAATTAAAAATAACGACCAGTTTTAGAATTGTTTTAATTGTAATCATGTTTTAATTTACTCCAGGGCTTTTTTTGTAGAAAAACCCCAGCAGGAACTCATTAGCAGAATAGGCCACACCCTGACACCATAGCTCATTAGCATATTAGGCCGGGGGGGCCCTATTGCCAGAAGTGTGGTCATCCAGCCACACCCACCTTTTGCTTCTTATTCTGTTTACCTTGTTTGTTGTCAAATCCCAGGGCCCTTTTTTGTAGCAGGGACTCCTTTGCATGTTAGGCCACACACCCCTACTGTAGCCAATCCTAATGAGTTTCTGCTGTTGGGTGTGGCCTGTTATGCTAATGAGTTCCTGCTGGGCGTGGCCAACTCAGGAGCCAGCCCGAACTCCGTTCCTGTGCGTTCCTGCCCCAAAATAGCCCTGATGTACTCTATCTGTTTTAGGTAAGCTGCCCTTGGCTGGGAGGGCAGGGTAGAAAATTGAAAAATAAATAAATAAAATAAACTGAGGGCCAGGGCTTCTTTGATGGGGTCAGTCCGTCTTGTGTTGGGCCTTCAAATTCTCCTGGCATTATTGTCTTTTCCGGTGAATGTTGTCTTCTCATAATGTGACCAAAGCACGATAGCTTCTGATCATTTTAGTTTCTAGGGAGAGCTGAAGCAGAAGAAGAGTTGGATTTTATAACCCGCTTTTCTCTACCTTGTTGTTGTTGTTCGGTCGCACAGTTGAGTCCAACTCTTCGTGACCCCATAGACCACATCACATTGGGCCCTCCTGTCCTCCGGCGTCCTCCGCAGTTTGCTAAATTTCATGTTCGTAGGGCTCTTTTGTAACAGGGACTCCTTTGCATATTAGGCGACACACCCCTAATGGAGCCAATCCTCTAAGAGCTTACAGAGCTCTTCTTACAGGGGCTACTGTAAGCTCTTGGAGGATTGGCTACATTAGGGGTGTGTCGCCCAGGGCTCTTGTTGTAGCAGGGTCTCCTTTGGATATTAGGCGACACACCCCTAATGTAGCCAATCCTCCAAGAGCTTACAGTAGCCCCTGTAAGAAGAGCTCCGTAAGCTCTTGGAGTATTGGCTACATTAGGGGTGTGTGGCCTAATATGCAGAGGAGTCCCTGCTACAAAAAGAGCCCTGGACACACCCCTAATGTAGCCAATCCTCTAAGAGCTTACAGCTTTATTCTTCAACTCGAACACAACTCCAACACGGATCAACCTCTGATAGCCAGAGCAGCCTTTACATTGCAGCTGTCCTGCTTTTAAACATTCCCGGCTGATGTAGCCACACCCACTGTGCAATTACCAACCAATAAGGTTGCTCACATAAGGACCAATCACGGATGTTCCCGCTCAGGGCTTGAAAGTGATTGGTTAGGTGCTTCCTGGGCTAGTAACACCAGGCTAGTAACACCAGGACGAAGCTTTACATTACACTTTACATTACACTTCAATTAGATGTTTAACAACATATCATGCATTCAAGGCAGCTTTGAATACACTACAAAGGAGTTCCTGCTACAAAAAGAGCCCATAACACTGTCTAGCCATCTCATCCTTTGCTGTCCCCTTCTTCTTTGACCTTCAGTCTTTCCCAGCATCTCTCCAGCGAGGGCTCCCTTCTCATTTGGTGGCCAAAGTATTTGAGCTTCAGCTTCAGTATCTGGCCTTCCAGGGAACAGTCAAGGTTGATTTCCTTTAGGACTGACCGGTTCAATCTCCTTGCAGTCCAAGGAACTCTCAAGAGTCTTCTCCAGCACCTTTCTCTACCTTAAAGCATCTCAAAACAGTTTACAATCTGCTTTCCCTTCCTCTCCCCACAACAAGCACCTTGTGAGGCAGGTGGGGCTGAGAGAGTTCTGAGAGAACTGGGACTGGCCCAAGGTCACCCAGCAGGCCTCATGTGGGGGAGGTTCTCCAGATTCGGGTCCTCTGCTCTTAGCCACTAGACCATGCTAGGGTTCCCAGGTCCCCCTAGCCGTCAGCAGGGGATGGGAGAGCAGGGTTCCTGGCTCTCAGTCTTGATTTGGATCTGGAACCCACTTCTATTTTTGCCAGTCTACAGTATCCGTCAAACTCTCATCTCGCATCACGTTTCAAACGAATCAGTCTCCTTCCTGTCACCTCTCTTCCTGTCACCTCTCTACCCGTCACCTCCCTCAAGGAATCCCCGGCCCTCAGTTTCCAAGGCCTGAGTGAGGCTGTTAATGAGAGGACATTTTGGAGGTCATTATTTCATAAGGGTGCCATAAGTGAGAAGCGCCTTGACAGCACTTAGCAGTCACCAGCAGCCTTCGAATTCCATACATAGTAATTTCATTTCATAGCAAGGCAGACAGGGGAAGTTTTGCGAACGTAGCTGCGGCGAGGGGGCCATCAGTCAGTGAAAGAGAAGAAGAAGAGGAGGAGGAGATTGGATTTATACCCTGCCTTTCGCTTGGAGTCTCAGAAGGGCTGACAAACTCCTTCCCCTCCCCACAACAGACACCCTGTGAGGTAGGTGGGGCTGAGAGAGCTCTTTCCAGAGCTGTCCTCAAGAGAACAGCTCTGACAGAACTACGGCTTGCCCAAGGTCATCCAGCAGCTGCAAGTGGAGGAGTGGGGGATCAAACCCGGTTCTCCCAGATCTGAGTCTGCACACTTAACCACGACACCAAACTGGCAGAGGTGGTTTGTCATCACCGTCTTTTGCAGAGCCTTCTTTGGTGGTCTCCCATCCAAGTACCCTGCTTAGCATAGACTTACGGTAACCCCAGAAAGGGGCTTTTAAAGCAAGTGAGAAGGTGAGGTGATTTGCCATTGCCTTCCTCCGCACAGCTGTCTTTAGCGGTCTCCCTTCCGAACACCAACCCTGCATAGGTTTCCAGAGCTGATGAGACTGGGCTATAATTTGCTGCCTATGAGATAGGTGGGGCTGAGAGAGCTCTGAGAGAACCACTCTTGAGAGAACAGCTCTGAGAGAACTGTGACGGACCCAAGGTCACCCAGCTTGTGGAGGAGTGGGGAAATCAAACCTAGTTCTCCCAGATTAGTGTCCGCTGCTCTTAACCACTACACCAAACTGACTCTCATCTGTGCAATGTGGTGGCACCTTGCCTGTGCAATGTCTTCCTTCCTTCCTTCCTTCCTTCCTTCCTTCCTTCCTTCCTTCCTTCCTTCCTTCCTTC
>NW_015163126.1:501752-537512 GCF_001447785.1 Gekko japonicus
TGTTACCAACGCTATTTCAGACGTGACTAGTTCCTTAATTGCCGTTATATTCTTTTCCTGTACCTCTTCAAGTTGTTCCAGATGTTTCTGTGTCTGCTTTACCATTTCTGTCTGTAGTTGCTTTCCTAGTGCTTGTATCGCCTCAGTCATTCTTCTCTCCATTGCTTCGATTGCTGCCTGCCACTCTTTCTTTTCTTTAGTCGCCATTCTCGGACTTGATATTGATGCTGACCTCAGCCTTTTTGGATCCGTTTTGAGGTTTAAAAGTTTTTTTTTTTAACAAAGTCCAAAATTTTCACTCTGATATACAGATCTATATGCGCTTAACCAATTCGGCTTGTTTTCGCTTTTCCTTTGATGGTTTTAAGGTCCAAAAGCTTTAATTTAAATTCAGGTCCTCCACAAAATGTCGGGCGCAACTCCTCTATGATTTTCTGGCTAGAGTAGGTCAGTCTTTAGCTCACCGTGCCCTTCCGGTTGCTTCTTCGCTCATCCGGTCCTCCGTTTGTTAATTCCGATCAACTTCCGGTTGGAGAACTCCGGTCTAGGCAACACTTTACTTAGACACACTTCCTGTCGGATTCCCTTCTTTGTGGCACCGGCTTCTCAACTCACGCGATAACTCGCAACAGTTTCGATTTTCAACAGCAACCTTATCTTTCTCTCACCACAGGAATGTTCAACACAGATTTTCGCTTTTTTAGCCATTAAGATCAAGTCTTTTTTTTCCGAAAAAAGGATTACCGGGTTTAAAATGCGCTTTTACGCTCAACCGCTTAGTCCAAATCTCCTCAAAATTCGACACCGGTAAGCAAACAGTCTTTGTTATCTTTCGCGTCTAAATAGAGTGTCGCACTGCTTCTTTACAAAAAGTTACTCTACCTCTTCTTCAAGAAATCGGGTGACGACGGATTTATGCTGGTAATCCAGCTCGATCGGCTCCTGTAGCGCTGCTTCGCATAAGCCCGTGTTGTAGAAGGAGTTCAAAGCGTGACACAAGCCCCCTCCGAGGCTTAATCACGCCGATCTCTACTTCTACTTGGGCACCGCTGCTTGCTGGTCATCCCCCCTCACTGGGGGCTGCTGCGTTGGGCTATAGCTTGCCCAAGCTGTCAAAAGGATCCGTCGCCCACCCCGAGCAATTTCGGGATGCGTTAATTCGCCATCTTGACCCAACCGGAAGCCCCAAACATGACTTTTGTTGACCTGTTTTCTGGAGGCAATGTTCGCATTTTCAAGGATATGACCATTATTTAAATACAACTAATTTTACTTCCTTCCTTCCTTCCTTCCTTCCTATTTGGTGTAGTGGTTAAGTGTGCAGACTCTAATTCCCCACCCCTCCACATGGAGCTGCTGGTGTGGCCTTGGGTCAGTCACAAGTTATTTCAGAGCTGTTATCTCAAGGGCAGTTCTCTCAGAGCTCTCTCAGTCCCACCTACCACACAGGGTGTCGGTTGTGGGGAGGGGAAGGGAAAGGAGTTTGTGAGTCCCTCTGAGACTCCTTCGGCCAGTGAAGGGTGGGGTGTAAGTCCAATCTCCTCTTCCTCCCGGGAGGGGGTGGACAAAGACCCCTCCGTTGTACTGATGACCGTTTCTTCTAAATCCAATATCTTCTCTTTTTCTCCTTCCTTCCTTCCTTCCTTCCTTCCTTCTCTAACATTTAGATGCCAGGTGAAGACCTTTCTTATGGATCCCACTTTTAACTGAGCTTCTGTATCATAAACCTTGCCTCTTTTTTTGTCTGCTGAGGCTTTTAGGGGATGCTTCCAGGTTTGCTAACCTCCAGGTGGGGCCCGGATACATCCCATGATTATAACTGATTTGCAGGCTACAGAGAGCAGTTCTTTGGGGGAGAATTCATCCACACAAGTCCCTGCCTGAGGCACATGGGGTTGTGTTGGGTATTACAAGTTGAAAACACTAAGTGTATCTGGGGTTAAATGTTTGTTTGTGTTGCTAACAGGAAGTCACATGTTTTTCATGTAACCAATGTTGTTTTAGGAGCACAAGCCCGGGGGAAATTCTCCCTGATCTAGGAGTTTGATTGGAACGAGAGCATCAAAGTGTTTTAGCATTTTATGGCTCCTCTTCCCGTCTTTGTTTTGCTCTTCTGAAGAACAAGAAGAAGAGAAGCCATAACTCTCTTCTAGTTTTGTCTTTGTAGCGTAAGGATGTAGCCGTTTAGCTCTGTTGTTGTTTTACTCAGGCTCTGCTGGGCTATATTGTCTCTGCTAAATACCAATTTTTCAATATCTCACTATCAAAACCCAACAGGTTGCCAATCTCCAGGTGGGCCCTGGCGCTCTCTCAGAATTGCAACTGATCTTCAGACTGCAGAGATCAGTCCCCCTGGGGGAAATGGCTGCTTTGGAGGGTGGGCTCTATGGCATTATACCCCACCGAGATCCTGTCCCTCCCCAAACTCCTCCCTTCCCAAGCTCCACCCCCCAGATCTCCAGGTATTTCCAGCCCCAAGTTGGCAACCCCAGGGGTCTCTGAACTAGACGAGCCATCAGGCTGCTGATCAGACTCCCAAATATTCTTCAGGCCCTTCTGAAAAGTTCAGCTATTCCCCCCGCCTCCCCCAGAAGGGACGTGCGCCTCGCATCTGTCTCCGACGTGCACGTCAGGATCCCGCTGCTGTGGTTAAATATGTATCTTTTGTTCTGCCTCACCCTGGCCTACATACACATCCGGTTAATATTTTAACAGAGCGCCCGCCACAAAGTTGTTGAACTTCCCCAATTACCGCTAATCACATTCACACCCTGGGGTGTGTGGAATTAGAAAATCAATCGCAGTGAGCCTCCCGTTCTTTTTCTGCAACGGGCAGTTTTTAAAGAAGCAGCAATGCGACAAGGGCCCAAAGTGGCTTCTGAGGAGGGCTGCCACCCCGCAAGTGGCACCTGGAGCTCTACTCTTAGGGATGCCAGCCTCCAGGTGGGACCTGGGGATCCCCTGGAATTACAGCTCATCTCCAGACTCCCCACAACAGGCACGTGAGGCAGGTGGGGCTGAGAGAGTTCAGAGAGAGCTGTGACTGGCCCAAGGTCACCCAGCAGGCCTCATGTGTCTCAAAGCGGCTGACAATCGCCTTCCCTTCCTCTCTCCACAACAGGTACCTTGTGAGGCAGGTGGGGCTGAGAGAGTCCTGAGAGGACTGGGACTGGCCCAGGGTCACCCAGCAGGCCTCGTGTCTCAAAGCGGCTGACAGTCGCCTTCCCTTCCTCTCCCCACAACAGGCACCTTGTGAGGCAGGTGGGGTTGAGAGAGTTCCGAGAGAGCTGTGACTGGCCCAAGGTCACCCAGCAGGCCTCACGTGTCTCAAAGCGGCTGACCATCGCCTTCCCTTCCTCTCCCCACAACAGGCACCTTTTGAGGCAGGTGGGCCTGAGAGTTCCGAGAGAACTGTGACTGCCCCAAGGTCACCCTGCAGGCTTCAGATGGAGGAGGAGTGGGGAATCAAACCCGGTTCTCCAGATTACAGTCCACTGTTCTTAACTGCGACGCCATGCTTCCCCCCTGCTTTCTGCTCCCTGTGAAAGCTTTCTGCTGCTTTGAAGCATGGAGGAGCAAAACCAGAGGGCATTTCATCCCCTCTTTTATGCTGGTTGTGGCTTTCCCTGGCCAACAAAATGGAAAGCCAGCAGAAAGATAGAGGTGAAATGCTCCTGGAAAGGGACTTCATACCTTCCCCTGTGCTGGCTGCAGCAAGTCACAGCCCACAGAAAGTTGGGGGTTGAAGTGCTCCCAGGAAGGGACTTCACCCCTTGCATTTAAACCCTCCCTTCTGCTCCCTGCAGCTTTTTGTGAGGAGCAGAAAGCAGGGCCATTTAAAGCTGCAGGGAGCAGAAAGCAGCTTTGTGTCCCTGCAAAAAGCGATGGGGAGCTGAAAACAGGGTTTAAATGGCTCGGAGCCCTTTAAATCAAACAGCTGAGTGGTGGGGCGTTCCCAGCCACCCAGCTGTTTCTTGTGAAGAGCAAAAGGCAGGGATAAACCCCTGCTCTCTACTCGCAAACCACCATAAGCCACCATGAATTGTGCCAAAATTCGTGGTGGTTCATCTCGGTTCTTCAGTTCACGAACTTACATTCGCAAACCCCAAACAGGCCAAAATTCATGACGAATTTTATTTGATCAGCCAGTTCGTTCCCATCCCTAATTCTGTTTATCTAGTACGTTTTAATTCTACTCTTCTTCCAAAACAGTCTCTCAGGCATACCCATTTCTTCAGTACTCCATGTTACAGCCTCACAAGAAGCCCATGAAACAGACTGGCAATGGATTGCAGGGTGTGACTGTCCAAAAATCATCCAATAAGAATCACGGTAGCATGGGCATTTGTGCGGTGGCTCAAGTGGTTAAGGCGCTGAACTGCAGACTGGCAGGTCGGCAGTTCAGCAGTTTGAGACCCGAGTGTCACATAACCGAGTGAGTTCCTGCCAACCTAGCATTTCGAAAGCAAGTAATTGCATGTAGATAAATAGGGACCGCTTTGGTGGGAAGGAAACAGCATTCTGTGTGCCTTGGCATTTAGTCATGCAGCCCACATGATCATGGAAATGTCTTCAGACAGCGCTGGCTCTTTGGCTTGGAAACGGAGATGAGCACCGCAACCTTAGACTGGATTCGACTGGCTTTCGAGCAAGGGAAACCTTTACCTTTACCTGTCCAATTCTAGTCTGACCCTCTATCCAGCACACTACACTTGTTCTCTCCTTAGCTGGAGAGTCCAGGACCTCAACAAAATTTTCTGCATGCTACCCATGGCTTCTATCACTGACATAGTCATGTTCTGGGGGGTGGGAAGGGGCTAGTTCCTCTTCTTCCAGCTTCTAAAGTTTCCATAAACATTACCCACATGCTTTCAAGCCAGCGTTCACCAGTATGAGAATTAGAAACTTTTTTTAAAAAAAAGAAAGAAAAGAAAATCTCTCTTGCAATTTTCAAGACGTCGTATTCTATACCCATTATTACTCATTTCCACTCTTTCACAGTATCCACGTTGCTCTGTTGAACGCCATATCTTCTTTGAGAGTAAGGTAAAGGTAAAGGTTTCCCTTGCTCGAAAGCCAGTCGAATCCGACTCTAGGGTTGCGGTGCTCATCTCCGTTTTAAAGCCGAAGAGCCAGCGCTGTCTGAAGACGTTTCCGTGGTCATGTGGCCGGCATGACTAACTGAGGTGCACGGAACGCTGTTACCTTCCCACCGAAGTGGTATTTATTTATCTACTTGCAATTTCTTGCTTTCGAACTGCTAGGTTGACAGGAGCTGGACCTAGAGACGGGAGCTCACTCCGTCATGCAGCACTCAGGTCTCAAACTGCTGAACTACCGACCTTCCACAGCTTGCAGTTCAGCATCTTAACCACTTGAGCCACCGCAGCTCCTCTTTGAGAGTACCCAGTTCTAAATATATTTGACTTGGTCATTGAAAAGGTGGGCAAATAATAGAGGGATTGTCCGTGCTAAATTTAAGATTGCTAATTCACGAAACAACACTTTAATGAGGACTTTCGGAATGAAAAACGAAACACTGAAAGCGCACAGAGAACAAAACAAGAAATGACGTCTGAAGCAGATCTTTAACGAACCACAGAACGAGATGAAAAAGAGGGTGGGATTAGACAGGCAGGGTAAAGTAGTGGTTAAATCTTTGGAAAGGGATCTGTGAGACCTTGTTTGGAATCCCCCCCCCCACTATGGAAGGTTGCTGGGGCCAATCATATACCTTCAGCATAACCTACCTCACAGGATTGTTTTGCGGATAAAACGGAGAAAGGGAGAACCTCGTAAGTGACTTCTCATAAGGGAGAAAAGTAGGATATAAATTAAGTAAATATTTTTAAATAAATAATATTAAGAACTCTGCCCTCTGGACAACATTGATTTAGGGCTGGTTCAGGTATTATGCAACTCCAAGGGGTGCAGGTATGGGGAACTATGCAGACACATCACCCTGCCAACAAAAATCCACATGGTCAAAGCAGTGGTATTCCCAGTAGTCATGTATGGCTGTGAGAGTTGGACCATAAGGAAGGCCGAGTGCCGAAGAATAGATTCTTTTGAACTATGGTGCTGGAGAAGACTCTTGAGAATCCCTTGGACTGCAAGAAGATCAAATCAGTCAATCCTAAAAGAAATCAACCCTGACTGTTCCCTGGAAGGCCAGATAATGAAACTGAAGCTCAAATACTTTGGCCACCCAATGAGAAGGGAGCACTCACTGGAGAAGACCCTGATGCTGGGAGAGATTGAAGGTCAAAGAAGACGGGGACGGCAAAGGATGAGATGGTTAGACAGTGTCATAGATGCAATGAACATGAAATTGAGCAAACTTTGGAGCATGACGGAAGACTTGAGGGCCTGGTGTGGATTCCTGGATTCGCTGATCCACAAACCGGAAGCTCCCCGAGGTTCTAAGCTTCTGAGAGTCAAGGCTCCCTTCGTCAAATACCTATCCCACAAAAATATTGTGGGATATTGAAAAATAATAAAATCATCATTTAAAAATTGGATATTTTAACAGAAAGTATTAAAATACAATCCTAAAAGAAATCAACCCTGTCTGTTCCCTGGAAGCCCAGATACTGGTTGAAGCTCAAATACTTTGGCCACCAAATGAGAAGGAACACTCACTGGAGAAGACCTTGATGCTAGGAAAGACTGAAGGTCAAAGAAGATGGGGACATAAGAACATAAGAGATGCCAATGTTGGATCAAGCCAAAGGCCCATCCAGTCCAACACTTTGTATCACACAGTGGCCAGAAATACCAGTGCCATCAGGAGGTCCACCAGTGGGGCCAGGACATTAGAAGCCATCCCACTGTTGACCCCCCCAAGCACCAAGATGACAGAGCATCACTTGCCCCAGAGTCCCTATCTATACCTTGTGGCTAATAGCCACTGATGGACCTCTGCTCCATATGCTTATCTAATTCCCTTTTGAAGCCGTCCATGCTTCAAAGGATGAGATGGTTAGACAGTGTCATAGATGCAACGAACATAAAATTGAGCAAACTTCAGAGGACGGTGGAAGACAGGAAGGCCTGGTGTGATCTGGTCCATGGGGTTGCGAAGAGTCAGACTTGACTGTGCGACTGAACAACAACAACAAAATTAAAATACAAAGTCATCATTAAAATATGTCTAATAAGAAGAAAGGAAGACCATACAGTCCAGGGACAAATGACAAGTGACCCAGAGTGGATCACTTGTCCTGGGTCAGACATATTTTGGTCAGCACGCCCCATCAACTTTCTATCCCTTACTAGCCTGATACCCGTGTTTTGCTACGGTATTTAAGTTCCACAAATCCAGTTATAATACTGATGATGTGAAATTGAAATATAACATTTGTTGTAGGAATTCTAACGGAGAAGAGTGTAGTGTAAGAAATGAAGTGAGACATACGTACTCCCCCCCCCCCCCGTAAGGTGACCTCTCTCTAGACCACAGCGGTGGTTCTGCCCTCAGGCGCTAGGATCACCAGGCTGCTTGGTGAGCTCACCCTGGAGCAGGCCACATAGAACTGTCCGTTTAAGAAGCAGTCGTCTGCTAAGTCGACTCCTGCTACCTTCCACGAAAGTGATGGCCTCTCTACTTGTGTTCCTGGATTGTTTTGCTCAGATGGTCTTGTTGGTTTCTAAGGTGCCACTGGACTGAAATTTGCCAAGAATACGTGTACACCAAGGCAGACGATTGGTCCGTCTTGTTCAGCTTGGTGTAGTGGTTAGGAGTGCGGAGTCTAATTCATTTATTTTTTATTTATATTTATATTTGAATTTATATCCCGCCCTACCCCGAAGGCTCAGGGCGGCTTACAGGGGCACTATGTGCCAAGATTATAACAATAAAACACATAATATAAAACAATAAATTACAATAAAATACAGTAACAAATTTTCAATACAGTTTACAAGTTTAACCAAGATGGGTAGATCTTGACCTCCACGGTAGCTTCTTGAAATCTTGTCATCCAAATCATCCAAATTATGAGTTAAAATATCCCAAGATTACAATATATCGCTTCGTATAAAAACGGCGACATATAAGACTTTTGCCACTGACTCAGTTACGTTGTCACCAATACTCCCTCTAAGCCGTGAGGTTTGATTCCCCCACTCCTTCACATGCAGCCAGCTGGTGTGACCTTGGGTCAGTCACAAGTTCTTTCAGAGCTGTTTTCTCACAAGCAGTTCTCCCAGAGCTCTCTCAGCCCCACCTCCCTCACAGGATGTCTGTTGTGGGGAGGGGGAGGGAAAGGAGATTGTAAACCGCTCTGAGACTCCGAGTGAGGGGCAGAATATAAATCCTCCTCCTCCTCTTCTTCTTCTTCTGTTCTGGTTGACAAGTAGAGAGGACTTGTAACTTCCTGAAGATGCAAGGGATTGAACCAGAGACCTCCTGCACACAAAGCACACACCTAATACCACTAAGCCACAGTCCCGGCTTTCGGCAGCATCCCCCACAAAAGGCACCACTGCTAGGGTAGGGGGAATTACGAAACAAGGGATCTATGCAGGGCTCTTTTTGTAGAAAAAGCCCAGCAGGAACTCATTAGCGTAATAGGCCACACCCAACAGCAGGAACTCATTAGCATATTGGGCCACACCCCTGACAGCACGGCTCATTAGCACATTAGGCCGCACCCCCATGTTGCCAGAAGTGTGCTCATCCAGCCACACCCACCTTTTGCTTGTTCTTCTGTTCACCTTGTTTGTTGTCAAAACCCGGGGCCTTTTTTTTTGTTGCAGGAACTCCTTTGCATGTTAGGCCACACACCCCTAATGTAGCCAATCCTAATGAGTTTCTGCTGTTGGGTGTGGCCTGTTATGCTAATGAGCTCCTGCTGGGCGTGGCCAACTGAGGAGCCAGCCGGAACTCTGTTCCTGTGCGTTCCTGCCCAAAAATAGCCCTGCTACTAAGCCACAGTCCCGGCTTTCGGCAGCATCCCCCACAAAAGGCACCACTACTAGGGTAGGGGGAATTACGACACAAGAGATCTATGCAACCTGAGAGGGGTTCATTGCCAAGAACGCAGGACCAGAGCCAAAACCATGGGCAACCATCCAATGTTAGCATTGCCACTTACCTACTGCCAGTCGGATAACACCCACTGGGGCTCCCCTATACTCCACCGGCAATCAATCAATCAAGTGGTGGGAGGAAGGGGGGGGGAGAGCAAATGGTATCATATATCAAATCAGGGCTGGTTCCGGGTTTTTATGGGCAGAGGTTGCTCAAGGACCCCCCTCCTATTCCCACACCAGGACCCCCTCTCGCACCTCCCTTCCTTCCCCGAACGACGTAGCCCCCACCTGCTTGTGCATCCCTTCCCTGCCTGTTCAATGTTGGAAGTACCAGGTGTAATGTTCCTGTGTCTCAGACCTCCAGGCTTCATGGTAAGAGAGACTAGGGGTCAGGTCACACGGACATTTAGTGCGGGCTTCGCTGCTGATCCCTCACGCATTAAAGTTTCCTGTTCATATTGGCAAACCCGCCTCCCGCACCGAAGCGGGCTCAGTCCCGCGGTTTCCGCTCTTTTAATCCGTGTTTTCTGACACCCGTTGGAACAGGTGTTTTCTGATATCTCGCGCTTTGTATCCGCGGTTTTGGCATCTAGACAGCAATCCGCCGTGACTGTGCTACCTTCCTCCCCCCTTTTGTGTTTCCGGTTTAAGTTATGCGCATGTGCAAACAGGCGCTAGCTTTTATTTTGGTCTTCTTAGTTTGTATGTACGCCCAAGCGCATGCGCAAATTTTAAAAAACACCCGCGCCGCCGCGGGGACGGCGCGCTGTGTGATCTGTACTTCTCGCGAGTGAAGCAGAAGACAGAGGGACCGTCTGACCACCTCCAAGCGATATAAAATGTCGCGGATAGAAGAACTGCAGGAAAACTAGCGTGGTAAGAGGTCCGTGTGACCGCGGCCTAGACAAGCAGGTCGCAGAGGAGGTCTGCAGGCGGTAGCAGTGCCAGTGGGCCCTGCCAGAAGCCCTGGGCGTTGGCGGATGCCTTACCTCAGGGTATGCTGAAGCCAGGGCTGCAGCTCAGTGATCGATCATCTGCTTGGTATGCAGAAGGTCCCAGGTTCAATCCCCAGCATCTCCAATTAAAAGGATCAGGTAGGAGGTGCTGTGAAAGACCCCTGGAGTGCCGCTGCCAGTCTGAGTAGACAATACTAACTTTGGTGGACCAAAAGTAGTAAAAAGCCCAGTAGCACCTTTAAGACTAACAAACTTTAGATCCCGTTCACACGGAGAAGTTGCCGCGCTAAAGACACGGATGATAGGCAGATTTTCAGTGTGCGATCACACTGCAACATCTGGGAAGCATAGTACACCTGTGGCTAACTCATGACTTCTCGCCGAAGGTGCGGAGTAGAAAACTACCACATACGATGTACTAGTTTCCAGAAAACGCGGGGCAAGGGCGGGTGTATGATCATGTTTCTGCTTGAACCCCGTGGCATCCGGCACCCACCCATGTCCCATTGCACACCGGATGAGTGGGGTTTTTTGGTAAGTCTCCACAGGATGCGCACAAACGATCATGCGCATGTGCAAACTTTGGTGTAGGGGAAAAAATTCCCGTTTGCCATGGAAGTGGTGCCTAGCGATTGCCGGTGTGATCGCACTGCGCCGCTTCTTTGCCGCGCTGCAGGATAGCTCTGTGATCTGCACCTAACAGCCTAACCACGGGACCTCGACCAATGTTCCCTCTAAGCTGTGAAGTCCCGTGAGCAAAAATTCTACTTTGTGAGCTGCTGGCATTAAAGTTGTGAGCAAGCGATTTGGCTACCGCATAAATTAGTTTGCTCTGGAGCCATCCTTCCTGAGCTAAGACAAAAATGGGTGAGCTGGAGGCTATAAAACGGTGAGCTAGCTCACACTAACTCAGCTTAGAGGGAACACTGACCTCGACGGGACATGTGATTGGGCTGCTGCACGTTACTTTGCTCCGGGGCAAACAGCCACGCTTCCCCCCCGTATTTTCCGGCCCGTGTGACCGAGGCCTTATTGTAGCATAAGCTTTTGAGACACACAGCTCTCTTAGTCAGATGCATGGTGGACCAAGGCTCTGGTTTTAGTATAAGGCAGGTTCATTCGGGCATGTGTATGTGAATACATAGAAAGCATGCATAGAACAGAGAGCAAAATGCTCCCTGAGCACAAATCCTAGACTATTTTAGAAGACTTCTTTCTCTTTTTTGGTTGGTATTTGTCCCTATGTCTTATTTTCGGTATATTATTCCTTTTAATGTCAATGCCAATAAAGGTAACTGAACCGAGGACAAATCCACGCAAACAACGTTTCACAGAAATTCCTGGCGCATCATCAGCCGGAGGCGGAACACAGCAAAAACTCTGGTAGTGGAGGAACAGCAGACATACGGTGACCCTGGAGGGTTTTCAAGGAAAGAGACGAACAGCCTCTGCATAGCAACCCTGGAATTCCTCGGCCGAGTACGAACCGGGGCGAACACCACTTAGCTTCTGAAATCTGATGAGATCGGGCTAGCCTGGGCCATCTGGGTCAGGGCCAAAGACTCTGGAGCGCGCGTACCAAATGGAACAGATTACATCCGTCGCAGCTTCCAGGTTGTCTGATCT
Organism: Gekko japonicus; assembly: GCF_001447785.1. Taxonomy (NCBI): domain Eukaryota; kingdom Metazoa; phylum Chordata; class Lepidosauria; order Squamata; family Gekkonidae; genus Gekko; species Gekko japonicus. Next base: position 513,371 of record NW_015163126.1, read on the forward strand.
GTTGACTTCACAGGGCTGGAAAGGTAACGCCCAATCAGGCACAGTCACAGAAGCAATTCCTCTTAAATCTCATCGCCTCCCCCCCACCCCGTGCCTGCATCCAACTTCCCCAGGTGACTCTCTGGTTGTTAAGAGCGAGGTGCTCGCAAAGCATCTTTCCTCCGGTGTTCCATTTACGGCGACGTTCGATGATGCCTCTCCACTCCAGGGGCTTTGGGGAGCTAACTAACTGCACTTTCCCCCTTTCTGAAGCAGGTGCAGAAGCCTGACAATAATCTAATAAAAAAAAACCCTATTAGCACTGCCTCCAAGACACTCGGTATCCTTGGGACCTGCAGTATCTTTAATGGAGACAATAAATCCGAACCATTTCCTCCCGCAATTGCTCCCAATCTGACTCCGGCTCCTCGTGATGTTCCCCTAACCTCTTGTTGTTGCCTTTTCCCATGGACTCGGAATCGCTCGCTAATCTTTGCAATGGAACCGCGGCAAAGTCCCCGCTAACTGAAACAGATCAATCTCGTTTTAGGTAATCAAGAGGCCTTGCGGCTGGAGCGAGTGCCCTAGAATTACCACGGCTGGAGCTCCTGGGCGGGCGGGACCATAAAATACCAGTCTCAAAAGCGAAAAGCCTGCGGGAGGATTCGGGGCGATTGCAGGCTGGTTGGAACATGCACGACTCCAGAGTGGACAAGGAAATTACAGGCTAATGGAACACTTGCCCACAAAGGCAATTGTGTTAGCCTTGAAGCTATCGCCCTTGACAACCTTAAGGAGCTCCAGCTGGTACCCAATGTATACGAAGTCACCTTATATCAAGTCAAGCTATTGGTCAGCCTGAACACACACGAAGCTGCCTTATACCGAACCAGACGCTTGGTCGGTCAAAGTCAGTATTGTCTACTCAGACAGCAGCTCTCTGGGGACTCAGACAGAGGTCTTTCTCAGCACCAGTGTTCCCTCTAAGCTGAGTTAGTGCGAGCTAGCTCACAGTTTTTTAGCCTCTGGCTCACACATTTTTGCCTTGGCTCAGGAAGGAGGGCTCTAGAGCAAACTGATTTATGCAGTAGCCAAATCGCTCGCTCACAGCTTGAATGCCAGTAGCTCACAAAGTAGAATTTTTGCTCACAAGACTCCACAGCGTAGAGGGAACATTGCTCAGCACCTATTACCAGGTCATTTTCCTTTCAACTGGAGATGCTGGGGATTGAACCTGAGACCTGAGTGCCAAGCAAATGGTCTGCCACTCAGCCATGCCCCTAACCTAGCCTAGTTTGGTCTGTTCTGATCTGCCCCGGCTCTCTAATCGTTCAAATATAGCGCTGTTGACCCAATTTCTCCCTGAAATTTAACAATCCATTCATTTCCTTCCGATTAGGATCCTGGAGTTTGAAAGTGAAAACTTTGGTGAAGGTCTATTGAAACTGAGGACTTGAAACCTGTGTGTGTGTGTGTGCGTGCGCATGCGTGCATGCGTGCAGTGTCCTTAAGTTGCTTCCAACTTATGGTGACCTTGTGAATTAATGTTTTCCAAACCATCCGATTGTTAACAGCCTTGTTCAGGTCTTGCAGACTGAGGGCCCTCATGGCTGCCTTGATGGAGTCAATCTATCTCTTGTTGGGTGTCCTGCTGCGGGGTCCTCCACGGCCATACAGGCCATGGCAGCGGGACTTGCGCTACCCCCGCCGAGCTCCCCGCAAATCCCCGTGACGAATGGTGGGCTGGGAGCCTCCTGAGACCCCAAACCCCTCCCTCAGCGACCACCCCGGGGCGGGAGGAATCCAGATCGACAGAGGTTGGGGGAACGGAATGGTAAGGGGCACATTGGGAACAGGCTGAGACGCAAAGAGGGGAGAGCGCGGTTGCGAGAGCGAGACAGGTGGCAGGTTCCAGCCTTACCCCTGAGACGTGCTGGAGCCAGGGACACCGGCATTGGCCCCGTCACACACACCGGAAGTAGGCACTCCCTCACCCAAAAATCCTTAGTTATACAGAGAGGTGGGCCTAAGGAACAGGAAGTAACAGGGGATAGGAGATCATGGTGATGGGCAGGTGATGTAACCTATCGGATTAGTAATCACCAGAAGGGGATGGCACGAAGGGGGAAGAGGGGCTATATAAAGGCGGAAACTGAAGAGTGCCGGGGAGGAATTGAGGGCTGACCTCGGAGGCAACAGAGAGAGCGAAAAGAGGTCGGTCTGGGGAAGGTACCTTGGTGTGATGTAACCCCAGCCCTTCTCAATCTGAGGCGCTCGTTTCCTCCCAAACCTACAACACGGCTTCCGGGATTTCAAGACCTGGGGCCGACCCGGAGCGTGACATTGGGTCTTCCTCTTTTCCTACTGCCTTCAGTTGTTCCTAGCATCATTGTCTTTTCCAGTGACTCCTGCCTTTGTTCTGCATATAAACAGAGAATTGAGACCCACAGACGTTTGTTGCATCCTTAATTTCCACCACACCACCACAAACCATACAATGACATGCATGTGACATTTAATAAAATGCATCGTGCAGTCCTGAAAAGAATAATCCCTTTCTATAACCACTGAAGTCAATGGGATTAGAAGCGTGTAACTCTACTTCCGATTGCATGGTTTAGACAAGAAGGTGAGGCCTATGATGATGTATGACTCTGATCTTCTCCTGTCTCTGTAGATGAACTGGCCATCATGAGGAGCAAGTTTAAAATGGCTTATAGTTGGCAGCCATCAAGTAAGAAAACAGCTCTCCCAGAGTCCTCTGCCTAGCTGGTTCATGTAAGCAAGCCATGTCTGCCACAGGAGGTGGTGGCAGCGACAAGCATAGATGGCTTCAAGACGGAATTGGATAAACATATGGAGTAGAGGTCCATCAGTGGTTATTTGCCACAAAGTATAGAGAGGAACTCTCCGTCTGGGGCAAGGGATGCTCTGTATTCTTGGTGCTTGGGGGGGATGGCAACAGTGGGAGGGCTTCTAGTGTCCTGGCCCCACTGGTGGACGTCCTGATGGCACCTGGTATTTTTGACCACTGTGTGACACAGAGTGTTGGACTGGATGGGCCATTGGCCTGATCCAACATTGGCATCACTTATGTTCTAATGACTGAGGTGAATTCTCTAAATAGACAGGAAACCTGTAAAGACTCGGTTTTGAGGAATACAGTCATGGTGGGGTGGCATCTGTGAGAGTATTACCAAGCTTATGTCTCTGTAATACCTGGTGAACTTGCAAGCAGATTCACAAGCATCATTCTCTAAGCCAATCTGTGTAGTCAACTAAGTTTTGGGAGTATAACTGCATAGTCTGGGGCAAGTGATGCTCTGTATTCTTGGTGCTTGGGGGGCAAGAGTGGGAGGGCTTCTAGTGTCCTGGCCCCACTGGTGGACCTCCTGATGGCACCTGGTATTTTTGGCCACTGTGTGACAGAGTGTTTGACTGGATGGGCCATTGGCCTGATCCAACATTGGCTTCTCTTATGTTCTTTTGTCATGTGTCAATATAATATTGTTTGGAAGGTTTCTACGCAAACGTGGAACTCGGTCATTCAACTCCAGGCAACATTAAGCAGGCTAAAATGAGATTTGAACTATGTGCAAGTTTGGCCCACTTTGATCTTCTTATCAGGGTTGAGTCAATACATGCCTTCCTTTTTTATTCCTTATGTTGTCATTGGTTTAGTTTCAGCTCATTGAAAATTACACCATTTCAGTGTGCCATTAGCACAAAAATAACTTGGGAAATTGTGTTAATGTTATGGTTAAAACGGTTTAAAATACCTGTATGAGGAAAGGGAAACTGGTAAAGAACGGAAGACTGACAGATTCATCCCTCATGGGGGAAAAGCAGAATTGAAATGAGGCTAGACAACTTTCAAAACTTGGTCTTCGTTGGCCTCAGGAATCTATAATGGCCCCACCACACTGCCTTCCAGAACCCGCTATGTCCAGGGCATAATTCCAGGAAGAGAAGATGAGAATGTTAATAGAGTTAGTTAGAATTCAACATCTACTGCCGTGATTTAGAAGACACTCTTTAATTCGTTTCCATGGCTGGCTGACCGGCTGAATAGAATTTCATGTTGTTTATAGGCCTTATTTCAATGTGGGTCCCAGAGTAACGAAATTACCTCTGTGATCTAAACTTTCAGAAAGCTATCTATGATGACCCACCTCTCCTCCGCTTCCTTTTCCTGCCAGCTCCAAGAAGACACTGAGTCCCATCCCAGAGGAACTGGTTGGCCACTGTGTGAGACAGGATGATGAACTAGATGGACCCTCACTGGTCTGACCCAGCCGGGCTCTTCTGATGTTCTTATGAGGGCAAGGTCTCGGCCTCTATGCCCCGTTGTTGGCCTTTCAGAGGAGCTGGTTGGCCACTGTGTGAGACAAGATGCTAGACTAGATGGACCACTGGTCTCATCTAGCAGGGCTCTTCTTAAATTCTTATGAGGGGAAGATCTTAGCCCCTGTGCCCTGTTGTTGGCCTTCCAGAGGAACTGGTTGGCCACTGTGTGAGACGGGATGCTGGATTAGATGGACCACTGGTCTCATCTAGCAGGGTTCTTCTTAAGTTTGTATCAGGGGAAGGCCTCGGCCTCTGTGCCCTGTTGTTGGCAATCCAGAGGAACTGGTTAGCCACTGTGTGAGATAGGATGCTTGACTAGATGGATTACTCGCCTGATCCAGCCGGGCTCTTGTTATGGTCTTACCTCTTTTTCCTTTTCAGTGTCTTCCAAAATTGTTTTTCTTCCAGGGATCCAGCTGCTAAATTATTTGTCTATGTGGCAGCTAACTTTCATGAAGATTACAAGAAAGCTGCTTTTTCCACTGCCATACAATAACCTTTATATCTAATAGCGGTGTGTGGCCAGTATCTGTGGATACCTATTGAAAAGTACTAAGTTCGTCGCATGGAGGGCTCGGACAACGACATGCTCTTGCACACGTTTATTGTACTTACCACAGAACTGCAAAATGGCCCTGCAAGGCCAACTATATACACACCCACCCAACACACCCCTAATCCCATTGGAGGGTTTGAATTTCCCGCCAAAGTGGCTATTGGTTGGTGCTGGGGGAACTAGGATCCTATGTTCCTATTGTTCAGGGGAGCTAAGCTCCTGACTGTGCCGTGGACCCCTAGTGGCGGTCTGCGTACATAACACTCCTCCCCCCATAGATCAGACCCTACCTATGTAACATAGTTCTGCAAGTAGGCGGGGGGCCGGCGCTCTCAGAGGGAACGCCTGGGGGCCAGTACTGCTTCACTAGCTACGGGTTCCGGTTGACTAGCTGTGACCTGTGGTTGTGGCGCCTGCTGTGGTGTCGGCTGCTGTGCTGCTGGCTTGGTTAGTCCCGGAAGTGTTTCGCTCGGCGTGGCCTCCTCGCTGTTTGGGGTGTCAGCTTGGACACTGGGTTCCCGAGTGTGTGTCCCAGTTAACTGTGGGGGTTCTCCTGCCTCCGGGAGCTGTTGCCTCCATAGTTGGTCGATGTGTTTCTGAAAAAGTCGGCCGTCGTCTGTCGACACCTCGTAGGAGACTGGACCCATGGCTAGTAGCCATTGATAAGCCTTATCCTCCATGGGTCTGTGTAGATTCTTTCCTCCCCAGACCAGTCCAGGAATGGGAGGGAAAGAATTCTACACTTGAAACATACATTACACAAGAACCCAGGAGAGATAGCCTCTCTGGATTTACAGAAACAGCCACCAGGATCTCTAGATTAATCCCTCACCAGCCTGAGATTAGAGATCCAGAATCTCAGTTGGCATGTGGATTTTACACTTCCACAACTCTGTCTAGAGCTGTACAGTTAATCTTAACAAGGTAGCATAATTGGCTACTGAAAACAAGAAAACTTATGGCCCTTGGCCCTAACTAAACATTAGAGATCTGCATAGTTACCAGGATGATCCATAGTCAAGAAGTCCCAATACAAAGTCCAATTAGGTCCCATCTTTGTACAAGCATGCAGCCATGTGCTCACAAGCAGTCCTTTGTTCTCTCCCAGGCCGCATGGCATCACAGCATCTCAGACAGACAGACACAGATCAACAGAGAACATAGTAGGAACAGAACAGAGCGAGAGAGCTTCTCTCATTGGGTTTAAAAAGATATAGGGCAATTCCAGTTTTCAAATTAGCTCTGGCCAGGAGCCAATTGAAGTAGACAGGGGGTGTCCAACTTTTGGGTTGTCATGGCTACAACTTCTGAATGGTCAGTTGTCTTGGAGGCCACACCTGCAGTTATGTGATCCCCAAGCACTAACCACTCCTCTATGCTTTACGTGAGTCCTGGCATGTAGGCAAAGCCAGGCGCCATCAGGTCTAGGTTTCCCTACTAGAAGTGTGAAGACTATGTGGTTATATGGCAGGCTATTGAGCCTCTCTGACCAAATGGTCAGCCATCTGGCTTGCAACAGGAAACAAGGTATCAGAAAGACATTTCAGGGGAGACATAAAGCCTATAGAAAGCAATATTTCTATACAGGGTCTATCCTTTGAAAGCTGTTTATTCCCGTAGCCAACACTACGTCCTCTGGCAGTGACTTTCCTACAAAAGGTGGAGCATCTGGCAGAGTGAAATGCAGAGTAAAGGTAAAGGTTCCCTTGCTCGAAAGCCAGTCAAATCCGACTCTAGGGTTGCGGTGCTCATCTCCGTTTCAAAGCCGAAGAGCCAGCGCTGTCCGAAGACGTTTCCATGGTCATGTGGCCGGCATGACTAAACACCAAGGCGCACGGAATGCTGTTACCTTCCCACTGAAGTGGTACCTATTTATCTACTTGCAATTTCTTGCTTTTGAACTGCTAGGTTGGCGGGAGCTGGAACTAGAGATGGGAGCTCATTCCATCATGTGGCACCCGGGTCTCGAACTGCTGAACTACTGACCTTCCACAGCCTGCAGTTCAGCGTCTTAACCACTTGAGCCACCGCAGCTCCATACATACATACAAAATTCTTCACCTACTGGCAGAAGACACCAATAGAGGCTGGCAGAGGAATCTCCCTGGGGAAGGAGTTCGAAAGCTTTGGTGCCCCAACCACGAAAGCCTTTTCTTGGGTGACCACCCATCTACCCTCAGACGGTAGACCCTGGAGGTCCCTTCCAACTCTGTGATTCTGTGGTCGGGGCAACTGAAGCTGGACCTCCAATGATGACCAGAGTGGACAGTTAGGTTCCTATGGGAGACCTCAGGAACAAAACAAACCAATCCTGAAGTATGGCTAGCTCCTGAAGACTGAGGCTGTGGAAATGATGAGGGAACAAAGACATCTCATCAAACATAGCTCTATCTGAAGTGCCGTTTCACCTTGCAGACGAGCAGAGAGCTGTCAGAGCAGAATTCCACCGAGTGGCTTAATTAGTCTTTTATGCTGTTTAACGTTACGAGAAATTACTCGCCCGAAGTTATAAATTTAGTTATTAAAGCCTCATTATTCATTAGTAATGTGACATACGGGACATGAAGAAGGAATGAAAGGTATTATGCACGGATCTCATTTTACACCTAAACTGTTATCCCCGTTGAGAACTTGCTAGGGTTTACCTAGAAGTAGACACAGGGCTGAAATTAAATAGTAGTTAGATAAAAGTAACTAAGTGGGAACCTTACACAAAAGTGGGGAGGGTCAGCTGTCACTAGACTGTTATCTGTAAGCATTCCTCCACAACTCTGCTAACCTGCTGGTGTGACATAGAATGTTCACAAACATTCCGAATTGCATTCATTTATTGAAAACGTTTCTATGCAGCTGTTCCACCCAATTCAGGATCCCCAAAGCAGCGGACTTTAAACAATTTCAAACAGTTGGGCCCAGAAGCATTTAAAATACAAATATATATAAAATATTTAAAACAAAAAAGGTATAAGCACAAAGGTAAAGGTAAAGGTTCCCCTTGCTCGAAAGCCAGTCGAATCCGACTCTAGGGTTGCGGTGCTTATCTCCGTTTCAAAGCCGAAGAGCCAGCGCTGTCCAAAGATGTTTCCAGGGTCATGTGGCCGGCATGACTAAACGCCAAGGTGTTCCCTTCCCACTGAAGTGGTCCCTATTTATCTACTTGCAATTTCTTGCTTTCGAACTGCTAGGTTGGCAGGAGCTGGAACTAGAGACGGGAGCTCACTCCGTCATGCGGCACCCGGGTCTCGAACTGCTGAACTACCGACCTTCCACAGCCTGCAGTTCAGCGTCTTAACCACTTGAGCCACCGCACAAAACACACACACAAACAGGGAGGAGTACAAAAGTTTTGGTGCCACAGTCAAGAAGGCTTTTTCTTGGGTTGCAATGTGTTCAGCATAGAATCATAGAATAGACTCACAGAACCACAGAGTTGGAAGGGGCCATACAGGCTACCTAGTCCCACCCCCTGCTCAACGCAGGATCAGCCTAGAGCATCCTTGACAAGTGTTTGTCCAGCTGCTGCTTCAAGACTGCCAGGGAGGGGGAGCTCACCACCTCCTTAGGCAGCTGATTCCACTGTGGCACAACTCTTACTGTAACAAAAGTTTTCCCTAAGATCCAGCCGGTAGCTTCCCGTCCTTAATTTAAACCCATGATTGCGAGTCCTCTCCTCCGCTGCCAACAGGAACGGCTCCCTGCCCTCCTCTAAGTGACAGCCCTTCAAAGACTTCAAGAGAGCCATCCTGTCCCCCCTCCACCTCCTCAAGAGAGCCAGTTTGGTGTGGTGGTTAAGTGCACGGACTCTAATCTGGGAGAACCGGGTTTGATTCCCCACTCCTCCACATGCACCTGGCTGGATGACCTTAGGCAACCCATAGTTCTCTCAGAGCTGTACTTGAAAAAGAGCAGTTTCTGTCACACCTCTCTCAGCCCCGCCTACCTCACAGGGTGTCTGTTGTGGGGAGGGAGAGGAGTTTGTAAGTTGCTCTGAGACACCTTTGGGTAGTAAAGGGCGGGGTATAAATCCAATCTCTTCTCTTCTTCTTCTTCTCTTTTCCAGACTAAACATTCCCAGGTCATAAGAACATAAGAACATAAGAGAAGCCAATGTTGGGTCAGGCCAATGGCCCATCCAGTCCAACACTCTGTGTCACACAGTGGTCAAAAATACCAGGTGCCATCAGGAGGTCCAGCAGTGGGGCCAGGACACTAGAAACCCTCCCACTGTTGCCCCCCCCCAAGCACCAAGAATACAGAGCATCACTTGCCCCAGATTGAGAGTTCCTATTTATAGCTTGTAGCTAATAGCCACTGACGGACCTCTGCTCCAGATGTTTATCCAGTTCCCTCTTGAAGCTGCCCATGCTTGTAGCTGCCACCACCTCCCATGGCAGTGAATTCCATGTGTTAATCACTCTTTGGGTGAAGAAGTACTCCCTTTTATCCGTTCCTCAGCCGTTCCTCATAGGGCTTAGTCTCCAGGCCCCTGATCATCCTCGTCCCTCTCCTCTGCACCCGCTCCATTCTGTCTACATCCTTTTGGAAGTGAGGCCTCCAGAACTGCACACAATACTCCAGGTGTGGCCTGACCAATGGAGTGTATAGCAGAACTGTCACATCTTGCAATTTGGATGTTATGCCTCTGTTGATACACCCCCAAGATCGCATTAGCCTTTTTTGTCGCTGCATCACACTGGCTGCTCATATTTAACTTATGGTCCACCCGTATCCCAGGATCTTGTTCATAATTAATTTATGTTATTTATGTTGGTTTTAATGTATCTGGTTTTATAGCACTTGTGCCTTGTAAGCCGCCCTGAGCCTGCATGCGGGGAGGGTGGGGTAGAAATGGAATTAATTAAATTAAATTAAATTATATGCACTGCCTCAGATGGTGAGCGCACCCAAAGCAGAACTTCTGAAGAGGACCGAAGTGGATGTGTAGTTTCAAATGGGAGAAGGCAGTGCTTCAGGTATACTGGACCAAAGCCTCATAGACCTTTCAAGGTCAATACCAGCATGTTGAATTCAGTCCAGAAGTAAATTGACAGCCAGTGTAGATGGAACAAGACTGTTGCACGCTGGGGGCGGGCCACAGCCATTTGAGGGGGAAACATAGAGTTTTCCCCTCAAATGGCAGCCATTAATGGCTCATCTCCGTTTCAAAGCCGAAGAGCCAGCGCTGTCCGAAGACATTTCCGTGGTCATGTGGCCGGCATGACTAAACACCGAGGCGCTCGGAACGCTGTTACCTTCCCACCGAAGCGGTGCCTCCCCTGTTTCCCCGAAAATAAGACAGTGTCTTATATTAATTTTTGCTCCCAAAGATGCGCTAGGTCTTATTTTGGGGGGATATCTTATTTTTCAATGAAGAAGAATACGGTACACTCCGTCAGAGCAGAGCGAGCAGCAGGCGCCAGCTTGTCCTGGCGGCAGTGCGGGCTCTCTGATTAAAAGAGACCTCGCACTTTCTGTCTGCTCCGGCTGCGCGGTGGCCAACAGTGAGCTGCGCGGCCCAGAGTTCAGAGTTACGGTAGCTTCGGGGGGGCTTATTATCGGGGAGGCCTTATGTTTGGGGGAGGCCTTATTATCGGGGAGGTCTTATTTTCGGGGGATGTCTTATATTTCAGCGAGAGGCAAAACTGTAAGTAGGTCTTATTTTCGGGGAATGTCTTACTTTCGGGGAAACACAGTATTTATCTACTTGCAATTTCTTGCTTTCAAACTGCTAGGTTGGCAGGAGCTGGAATGAGAGACGGGAGCTCACTCCGTCATGAGCAGTTAGATGTTGACAAAACAAGAGAAAAATTATAGACCACAACGATGTTTCTGGCAGAAGGCATTGATCATATTCATTATTTCATTCAGTACCCATTCCTAATCCCAGATGGACTGCAGAAGGAGGAGGAGGAGACTGGATTTATACCCCGCCCTTCCCTCAGACTCTCAGAGCGGCTTACAATCTCCTCTCCCTTCCCATCCCCACAACAGACACCCTGTGAGGTCGGTGGGCCTGAGAGAGCTCTGAGAGAACTGCTCATGAGAGAACAGCTCTGAGAGAACTGTGACTGACCCAAGGTCACTCAGCTGGCTTTTATGTGGAGGAATGGGGGATCAAACTGTGTTCTCCCAGAATAGAGTCTGCCACTCTTAACCACTGCACCAAACTGACTCTTATATGAGATTCACAAAGCAACTCCTCCAAGTACCCTGTTCACGGATACAGAATATGTGAGACCAAGCTTCTCAATAAAAACAACTTGTAACAAGAAACTCTGGTCTGATTTTGAACCTTGGGTTAATTTTGTATGCCATGCCAAGAAATTTTTGCCAGTCCCGTCTGCTGAAATCCCACAAAAGGCACACCCAAATAGGAAATATGACCCCAAATTCCAGTTTCCTTTTAGGCACAAGCAAGCGTCATAGGGAGGGAAGGCAGCATGGCATAGCACGATATCATCAGATCTCAGAAGCTGAGCAGGGTTGGTACTTGGATGGGAATCCACCAAGGAATCCTCTGCAGAGAAAGGTACTGGCAAAACTACCTTTGCTTCTCACTTGCTTTGAAAGCCCCTGGCTGGGGTAGTCATAAGTCTAAGCTAAGCAGGGTCTGAACTTGGATGGGACCAAGGAAGGCTCTGCAGAGGAAGGCCAATGGCAGACTACCTCTGCTTCTCACTTGCCTTGAAAGCCCCTTGCTGGAGTCACCATAAGTCTAAGCTAAGCAGGGTGGGTACTTGGATGCAGGGGTCATTTCGTAGAAAAAGAGCTAGGGGAACTCATTAGCATAACTCATTAGCATATGCCACACCCCCTGACATCACCGGAAGTGTGTCATAAGGCCACACCCCCTGACATCTGGAAATGTGTCATAAGGCCACACACATTTGGTCAATTTCACACCCGAAGCCGCAGGGCTGCATTTTGATTCGCGGCTTCGCCCGGTTTCCCCTGCAGTTTCGTGATCCTGTTTTTTAAGGAACACCCAGCAGGAACTCATTAGCATAATAGGCCACACCCAACAGCAGGAACTCATTAGGATTGGCTACATTAGGGGTGTGTGGCCTAACATGCAAAGGCGTTCCTGCTACAAAAAAGGCCCTGGGTAAACAGAAGAACAAGCAAAAGGTGGATGTGGCTGGTTAAGCACACTTCTGGTAACATGGGGGTGCAGCCTAATGTGCTAATGAGCTGTGCTGTCAGGGGTGTGGCCCAATATGCTAAATTAACCAATAGTATCGGGGCAAACGGCGGCGCAACATCGAGGCAGCTCTAGTGCGAAATCAGCCATTATCTTATTTTTTTATTAATGGCACACTCAGTTTGTTTTTTAATGGCATTTAAAATTATGTGCAATGTTTCTGCCATTTTTTCTTTATTTTGGCACATTTGATGCAAAAACAGGCCTAACATTTTATGGGAATATAACCGCAATTTCTTCCTGCAGGATGGAGAACCAATCTCCGAATTTCCGGACCGAAACACGAAATTCGGCCACATCCCTACTTTCACCATTCTTGGCTTCTGAAATAGTAAAGGTAATCCAGATAGACTTGCTTGTAAATTTTGTACATGTTCAGCTCAGCTCATGGGCATTAAAAGCCTTACAGTTTCTCCACTTTGATAGTTTGCTATTAATTGTCGGCTGTTTTGCTGTTAATGGTCTTATTCAAGAGAGGCCACAAATTCTCTCCTCTCAACACCCGCCCCCATCATGAACACATGCAGACTTGTGCTTTCTTTGTGCTGTTTTCACATAGAACTTGATCACATTTTTCCCCTCAAAAGCTGAAGTCTACAGAGTCTCTCAGCAACCTTTAAAAAAAAAAACAACCCAACTCTATTCTGCAGCTGTGGAAGATTTTTTTAAAAAAACCTTGAAATATTTTCCCCTCGTCTGATTGAAAGCAGACTTAAATTCTCCAGGGCCCCAGCTTTTATAACTGGACGTAGATTTTTAAAAGGGGGGGGGAGGTTGAATAAACCTTTTCCGTTTTTTTGCAGAATGAGTTCCTGACTCCCCGGTCCGAACCTGACAGACTACCATCTACGCTTGACAAGAGTTGTCATCGTCGGGATTTTAATAGAAGAAACACCCCGTCCCCCTTTTCTAGGCCCATATTAGCCTGAAACACGGCTCCTTGTTTAGACTAGATCTAGATTGATTTGCCTCCCTGAGAAAAGGCCAGGTTTCACTTCCTGGCACCGTTGGACAGGTTGCAAATCATAACCTGGCCCTAATTACCGAACACCAGATTCTGAAGCATGCCAAGGAAGAGAGGAGGGGGTCATGCACAGGAGAAAGGGGGGATTGCTGAAATTTGAGCACTGGTGTAGTACTGAAATACTGGACAGATGGCAGAACTAAGGTTGCAGCCTTCCCAGCATTTGCATCTGACTTTGTGGTGAGTCTGAGAATTTTTCTGGATTCTTCTTTTTTAAGGATGACAATTATTCCTGTAGGTGGCAAACAGAGGGTTGGACTGAGAGAACCAAAGTCTTCCCAGCATTTGTCTATCATAGCAAAAGCAAGTTGGCTCCCATCGGCTTTATAAAGGCACAGAAACTCGCGATGTAGTGATGGCCACAGGAATAAACAGCTTCAGAGGGGGATTAGATGAATCCATGCAGGATAAGTCTATCGGTGGCTACTAGCCATGGTGACTGAGGGGAACCTTCATGTTCAGAGGCACTAACCCTCTGAATCCCAGAGCCAGGAGGCAACATCAAGGAAGGCCTTGGCCTCTGTGCCCTGTCATTGGTCATCCAGAGGAACTGGTTGGCCACTGTGAGAGACAGGATGCTGGACTAGATGGACTATTGGTCCAATCCAGCAGGGCTCTTCTTATGTTCTTATGGAGGTCTTGGCCTCCATGCCCTCTTGTTGACTTTCCAGAGGAACTGGTTGGCCACTGTGTGAGACAGGATGCTGGACTAGATGGACCACCGGTCTGATCTAGCAGGATTCTTCTTATATTCTTATGGAGACCTCGGCCTCTATGCCCTCTTGTTGAACTTCCAGAGGAACTGGTTGGCCACTGTGTGGGACAGGATGCTGGACTAGATGGACTTCTGCTCTGATCCAGCAGGGCTCCTCTTACATTCTTATGAAGGCCTCAGCTTCTATGCCCTGTTGTTGGCCCTCCAGAGGAACTGGTTGGCCACTGTGTGAGACAGGATGCTGGACCAGATGGACCACTGCCCTGATCCAGCAGGGCTCTTCTTATGTTCTTATGCTGGGTGACCTTAGGCCAGTCACACTCAGCCTAACCTACCTCACAGGGTTGTTGTGAGGATAAAATGGAGGAGAACAGTATAAGCCACTTTGGTTCCCCATTGGGGAGAAAAGCAGGGTACGAATAAAGCAAATTATAATATATATAGAGAGAGAGTGCTTCCAAATGTTTGGAATACCGAGGGCCATTCCTAAGGAGTGATGGATACCCCCAAGGCAAAATATGACCCACTGAGGAGTCCCAGTGGCCCCTATGAGGCTGATTTAGAAGCCAAGGAGTAAGCACACTGAGGGATTGATAGCCGTGACCATGTGACTTGCTGGCCATCCAATGCAGGGCTACCCTACTACATTCCGTTTCTCCAGGGCTTTTGTTTGCAGAAAAAGCCCAGCAGGAACTCATTAGCATAATAGGCCACACCCAACAGCAGAAACTCATCAGCATATTAGGCCACACCCTTGTTGTACATATTAGATTCCATGTCAAAAATGAAGTCAAATGAGGAGGAAGTACTTGTATTTTATTGTAATGAAATACGGGAAACAGTTAGGCCGAAGGATCCATCAAAACTGATTGCTTTCTTCTCAGCATAATCAGGAAAAATGCCTCAATTAATAGGAAAACAATTAGACCAAATAGTTAACCAAAAATTGACAACTTTCTTCTTTTTCTTCTTCATCTTCTTCTTGAGCATATTCTGAACATATTCAGGAAATACATGATATTTTATACATGGACTGACATCATCAAGAAAACAATATTCAAACAGCATAATTGGTTACAAAAGACAGTGGTAATTTGAGTAATAATCCTCTGATTGGCCAGATATAAAGAAACATATATCTACATTATGTTGTCTGCTAACAACATCAGACCTACAAGAGGAAAGCCTTCCATATAACAGGCCTTTCTAACATCCTAATAAAATATTACTTAAAGAACAAATCTATACAAACAAGAGAAATATGAATATGAACAATCAAGAAGAAAAAACCTATATATGAAAATCTTTAGATTCCCATTCATACTACACCCTGACAGCACAGCTCATTAGCATATTAGGCCACACCCCGTGCCTTCCCTTGGCTTGCCCAAGCAAGCCCCCCCCCCCCTGAAGGGAAGGGAAGGCATTTAAGTCGCCGGGGGGGTCACTCTCCAGGCCTCCCCTCTGTAGTCAGGCACGCAGAGGTTTTGGCTGTAGTGGGCGTGGCCAACTCTGAAGCCAGCCGGGACTCCGTTCCTGTGCGTTCCTGCCCCAAGATAGCCCTGTGCTTCTCCCTCAGCATAGCCATTTTGTAAACTGACATCACCACCCTCCTCAGTAGAAAACCCATCCAACATCCATCGAAGGGCTGTGGTTCAGTGGTAGAGCATCTGTCTGGCATGCAGAAGATCCTCAGGAACGGTCTGTTATTCACATGGATTATTCATAGAATCATAGAGCTGGGAGGGACCTCCAGGGTCATCTAGTCCAACCCCCTGCACAGTGCAGGAAATTCACAAATGCCTCCCCCCTCCATACCCACAGTGACCCCTGTTCCATGCCCAGAAGATGACAAAATAACTCCAGCATCCAAACTGGTCTGGAGGAAAATTGCTTCCTGTGACCCCAAAGTGGGCATGTAAGGAAGGGCCACGAGAACTACGCACTGCAGCAACCCTTCCTGCCCTCCCTCTCGTGATCTGCCCAAGTTCACTGAATCCGCATTGCTGTCAGGTGGCCGCCTAGCCTCTGTCTGAAAACCTCCCAAGAAGGAGAGCCCACCACCTCCCGAGGAAGCCTGTTCCACTGAGGAACCGCTGTAACGGTCAGGAAGTTCCTCCTCATGTTTAGCCGAAAACTCTTCTGATTTAATTTCAACCCGTTGGTTCTGGTCTGACCTTCTGGGGCAACAGAAAACAACTCTATCCCATCCTCTATATGACAGCCCTTCAAGTACTTGAAGATGGTGATCATATCCCCTCTCAGTCGTCTCCAGTTGTCTCTTCTTGCTCTTGTGGGTTAAGATTGGCCCCACTGGTGGACCTCCTGATGGCCCCTGGTATTTCTGGCCACTGTGTGATACAGAGTGTTGGACTGGATGGGCCTTTGGCCTGACCCAATATGGCTTCTCTTTTGTTCTTATATACTTGCAGTCAGGGGTCATTTCGTAGAAAAAGAGCTAGGGGGACTCATTAGCATAACTCATTAGCATATGCCACACCCCCTGACATCACCGGAAGTGTGTCCTCCCCACAGCCGGCAGCGACCTCCAGCGGGCACCAGCAAGGAGCTCCAGGCCCCGCCCTCCCGCACCTCACCCAGGGGGATGGCGTCCCCCCGCGTCCCCCCCCAAATGACCCCTGCTTGCAGTGATGAGCCCTTCTGTGACAATTCACATACTTGTCCACTACTTACAACCTGCCTGTGGAATACGGGAGGGCCTGCTCAGAACCATCTTACCCGCCCTCTCCCTTTGGTGTAGTGGTTAAGTGCGCGGACTCTAATCTGGGAGAACCGAGGTTTGATTCCCCGTTCCTCCACTTGCAGTTGCTGGGTGACCTTGGGCAAGCCATAGTTCTGTCAGAGCTGTTCTTGAAAAAGAGCAGTTTCAGTCAGAGCTCTCTCAGACCCACCTACCTCACAGGGTGTCTGTTGTGGAGAGGGGAAGGGAAAGGAGTTTGGAAGCCGCTCTGAGACTCCTTTGGGGAGTGAAGGGCGGGGTATAAATCCAATCTCTTCTCTTCTTCTTTTACCTCACAGGGTGTCTGTTGTGGAGAGGGGAAGGGAAAGGAGTTTGGAAGCCGCTCTGAGACTCCTTTGGGGAGTGAAGGGCGGGGTATAAATCCAATCTCTTCTCTTCTTCTTTTACCTCACAGGGTGTCTGTTGTGGAGAGGGGAAGGGAAAGGAGTTTGGAAGCCGCTCTGAGACTCCTTTGGGGAGTGAAGGGCGGGGTATAAATCCAAGCTCCTCCTCCTCCTCTTCTTCTGCCTCTGCTTCTTCTTCCTCCTCCGCACAAGGCAAAAGGATCCTCATGACCCTTTTCTTCCAAAATGTTGACAGTCCCCAAACCTCATCTGCGGTGCAGTTCCTACAACAAGCATCCCCGTCGGACACAATGATTTGCAGCACCATCCCCAGGTGGACAATGTTTTGTTTGCTTTTAATTCTCTGGATGGGTTTCATTATGTTCCCGAAACTCTTTCCTCAAAAGGCAAACTCGTGCAAGTTTTCGTTTGATGGCACCTTACAGCGGGGGGGGGGGGTGGTGAAGAGCTAATTGATCTGCAGAAAGCTTCTTATGTTGAAGCACGGCCATAATTGTCGATTAGAACGAAGGAGCCTCTTGTGCCAGTTTGGGCGCGAGGCCTCCCTGGCTCCCACCGAGCCCTCTTTATAGCCAAGACGAGGAGCCCCGAAAGGTTAGCAAGTCACTTAAAGAGCAATCGATGGCTATGTAGACTGGAGGCCTGCTCTCGAGTCGGGAGGGCTTGCGAGATGAACTGGAATACGGGGGGGGGGGGATTATGTCAACTCCCCCACCAGTTCTCCGCACATCACATTGCAGTACGAGGGGGGGAGCTTATGTCAACTCCCCCACCAGTTCTCCGCACATGACATTGACCAATAGACATCAAAGCCAGCTCCTAGAGTTCTACAGCACTCTGGATCCCAAACCAGGATACGAAAAGAAGGGGCGACGTTGTACAACTAGGTAAAGGTCAAGGTTCCCTTGCTCGAAAGCCAGTCGAGTCCGACTCTAGGGTTGCGGTGCTCATCTCCGTTTCAAAGCCGAAGAGCCAGCGCTGTCCGTGGTCATGTGGCCGGCATGACTAAACACCAAGGCGCACAGAACGCTGTTACCTTCCCACCAAAGTGGTACCTATTTAAAGGTAAAGGTAAAGGTTCCCCTTGCTCGAAAGCCAGTCGAGTCCGACTCTAGGGTTGCGGTGCTCATCTCCGTTTCAAAGCCGAAGAGCCAGCGCTGTCCGAAGACGTTTCCGTGGTCATGTGGCCGGCATGACTAAACACCAAGGCACACGGAACGCTGTTTCCTTCCCACCGAAGTGGTACCTATTTATCTACTTGCAATTTCTTGCTTTCGAACTGCTAGGTTGGCAGGAGGGTACCTATTTATTTACTTGCAATTTCTTGCTTGGCAGGAGCTAAAACGAGAGACGGGAGCTCACTCCGTCATGCGGCGCACTCGGGTCTCGAACTGCTGAACTACCGACCTTCCACAGCCTGCAGTTCAGCATCTTAACCACTTGAGCCACCACAGCAACTAGAGACCAACACAATTGGTAGCAGATCTAGGGCTGCCAGGTCCCCCAGGGGGGCGGGTGTTCCCCCACTCAAAGGCCCCCAGTCCACCAGTCCAGATCCAGCCAGCGGGGGGAACCCCACCCCCGAAGTGGCCAGATCAGGCCGACGTGCCCGGTGTGATGACGTCACCCGGAAGTGACACCATCACGCTGGGCACGTCGCCAGGTGACGTTCTATCAATCACCCTGAAAACTCTATGGTACCACCACTCCCCTGGTAAATCCCTTGGCAACCCAAAGCAGATCCCACTGAGTTCCAGCTTCCAAGCGAAGTAGTTAATGGAATGGATCCAAGCCACTTTTCTGCTGGAGAAAAAGGTAGGAGGTTGACCACCCTTTGACAACCAAAAAGGTGATGCCGGGGACCGTATTTTTTGGTGGTGGAACGTGCCATCGGGTCACAGCCGACTTATGGCAATCCTGTAGGGTTTTCAAGGCAAGAGGTGAGCAGAGCTGGTTTGCCGTTGCCTGCCTCTGCAACCCTGGACTTCCTTGGTGGTCTCCTATCCAAGTGTTAACCAGGGCCGACTGCTTAGCTTCCAAGAGCTCATGTGATCAAGCGAGTCTGGGCTGTCTAAGTCAGGGCAAAAGACAAACAGAGAGGGTTTCATATTGCTTGCCTCTGCGTAGCGACCCTGGACTTCCTTGGTGGTCTCCTATCCAAGTATTATTCAAGGCCAACTCTGCCTAGCTTCCAAGATCTCATGAGATCATGCTAGCCTGTGCCATCTAAGTCAGGGCAAGAGACAAACACAGGGGGCTTCCTATTGCTTACCTCTGCATAGCAACCCTGAACTCCCTTGGTGGTCTCCCGTCCAAGTACTCACCAAGGCCATCCCTGCTTAGCTTCTGAGATCTCATGAGATCATGCTAGCCTGTGCCATCTAAGTCAGGGCAAGAGACAAACACAGGGGGTTTCCTATTGCTTACCTCTGCACAGCAACCCTGAACTCCCTTGGTGGTCTCCCGTCCAAGTACTAGCCAAGGCCATCCCTGCTTAGCTTCTGAGATCTCATGAGATCAAGCTAGCCTGTGCCATCTAAGTCAGGGCAAGAGACAAACACAGGGGGCTTCCTATTGCTTACCTCTGCATAGCAACCCTGAACTCCCTTGGTGGTCTCCCGTCCAAGTACTCACCAAGGCCATCCCTGCTTAGCTTCTGAGATCTCATGAGATCAAGCTAGCCTGTGCCATCTAAGTCAGGGCAAGAGACAAACACAGGGGGTTTCCTATTGCTTACCTCTGCACAGCAACCCTGAACTCCCTTGGTGGTCTCTCGTCCAAGTACTAGCCAAGGCCATCCCTGCTTAGCTTCTGAGATCTCATGAGATCAAGCTAGCCTGTGCCATCTAAGTCAGGGCAAGAGACAAACACAGGGGGCTTCCTATTGCTTACCTCTGCATAGCAACCCTGAACTCCCTTGGTGGTCTCCCGTCCAAGTACTAACCAAGGCCATCCCTGCTTAGCTTCTGAGATCTGATGACTTTGGGCTAGCTTGGACCATTCAGGGCAAGGTTATCCGGCTTTGTGTGGAACTGTAAGAAGGAAGAGAATTGTGCAAGATGCAGCAGAAAAAGCCGGCTGGACCCAAACTAGCGATAGATATTTTGCGAATGACTAATAACGAAAACATCCCATTTGGTGGGCCTTTCTCCGAGTATTTGTAAAGGTCTGTTCCTCCCTCGATCTTGACACTTCATAAACTGTAAACATCTTTACAGAGTCCTGCCGAGTCACCTTTGACTTATCGGTATTTCAGCACATTTCATAGTTGGATGTGGTGGGAGGCTGGAGGTTCACCTCTGACCTTAGAGTGCTAATAGACTCGGACAGCATTCCTGGGCTTGACGAATCTCCAGTTGAAGATTTAGAGTTCTAAACCCTGTTATGATCAAGAGAAGTCGGTGTGAAAGAGTGATGGGGTTTTTTTAATCACTGAAAAATCAGCTTGCTGACATCCTATCCAGCATAGGGAACACGGCCTTCTTCAAGGGATTCACAGGTTATGTCTCCCGGAGATCAAAAGGCAAAGAGAGAAGCCGCATCAGTGTCTTCTCACTTAATTTACGCTATCGGAAAGAAGCGGACGTGTAGGACTGAAACAGAACAGAGAAGGACGAGAGGAATCCAAGAGTTCAGAGACTCATAAGTTTGTCAGGGCAAGGGGGGAGGGTCTCAAAGAAAGGTCATTGAGCCACAAAGTCAAGGCAACTCACCAACATGCTCCTCCTAGAGGCAACACATTTTAATAGGGGTCGTATTTTGAAGAGAGCGAGGACTAAAGGGTCATTGAGCCTGGGCATTTGCACATCTACTGCCCTTTTTTACTAAGTCGGACCACTGGGCCTTCAGGCTCATTGTTGTCTAGTGCGGGGGTCTCCAACGTGGTGACGCTGGCCCCCATCACACCCACCACCATCTTTTCGGGCACCTGCCAAGTGTTTTTAGGAAGTAGGAGAGGCCAGGGAGGGCTTTTGCCTGGCAAGGCTTTTGATTTACTACTGGAAATTTGATTGGCTGTGCAGATTTTTTTTAAAAAAATGTGTGCTGGGTCTGGCCGGTCGCCACGGATACCCTTCACTGAAAGCTGGATACGCAGTCCAAAAGCAAGACGAGAAACAGAGCCAAAGGTCAGAATGCCGGGAAATCAGTTAGAGTTTTCAGGAGCAAGGAGTAGAGCCTGGAGGGTTCCCAAGTACCTACCTACGATCTGGTGGGGGGCACATGCTTCCCCACCAGAAGATTCTTGCTTGGAACACAGGTGCTGCAGTATTCCATCGCCCAGACATGACGTAGGCACGTAGCTGGGCGACGCTCTGGTAATGGAACTGGAAACTCAATGGTACCATCGAGTTTCCAGCCCCATTGCTAGAGTGTCGCCCGGCTACGTGCCTACGTCACGTCTGGGCGACGGAAAAGTGCAGCGCCTGTGTTTTCCCTGTGGGAATGGTCCCGCGAAGAACTATACATCCCCCGCCGAAGTACTTGGGAGCCCTGGGAGTGTGGCAGCCAGGACTAGATCCAAGAACACAGGGTTGCTTCCGCGCCAAGGCAGGTGAGCAGGGTTGTTTATGACCAGATCCTCCCTTCCCTGGGAGGCAACCTGCAAAGATTCACGGCCCCTCACATTGCCTTTGCAACAGCTGGAGTCTGGCACTCCTCCATCTCTCCTGCGCCTCCAGACACTGGCATGCCCTGCATCTGGGACACTCAGGTGAGCTAGGTGGGGACTTTGGTCTCAGGATGTCTCCAACTGGGGGTGCTGGGCCAGGCTCTGGACCAGACTCTCCCTCCCTCTGCACCTCAGGCTCCTCGCCTTGCTGCACCTTCCTGCGCAGAAGCTGGGGCCTCTTCTCCCTCAGGTGCTGGCAAAGGTTCCTCTTCTGGGCTGACTCCAGAGGAGGCTGGGTTGCTCCATGTATAGTCAGCCTCAGTGGAGCCAGGACCCCTGACATGTTGCTTCGGCAGCAGCTGCCACCACAGCAGAAGTATCTGCACTGAAGCTGAGGCGCAGCAATCGTTTTGTGGCTGGCTCCGCCTCCTGCGGCAGCCATTTTGTGGCAGCCATTTTGTTGCTGCACCCACCATGCTGTGTCAGAATTCCAAATGTGCCTGCAGGCTCAAAAAGGCTGGGGATCCCTGGTCTAGGCCATAAGAACATAAGAGAAGCCAATGTTGGATCAGGCCAATGGCCCATCTAGTCCAACACTCTATCACACAGCGGCCAAAAATACCAGGTGCCATCAGGAGGTCCAGCAGTGGGGCCAGGACACTTGAAGCCCTCCCACTGTTGCCCCCCCCCAGCACCAAGAATACAGAGCATCACTTGCCCCAGATGGAGAATCCCTATCTATACCTTGTGGCTAATAGCCAGTTATGGACCTCTGCTCTATATGCTGATCCAATTCCCTCTTGAAGCTGTCCATGCTTGTAGCCACCACCACCACCTGTGGCAGTGAATTCCATGTGTTAATCACTCTTTGGGTGAAGAAGGACTTCCTTTTATCTGTTAAAACCCAGCTTCCCAGCATGAGTAGGCATACTTGGTTCAAATTCCATCAATTGCATGCCAAAGAAACCTCCTGATGTGATATCCTTGATCCTTGCTGGAAAAAGCAGTATCCCCGGTGTCATTATTCAGGTCATTCAACTGACCAGCTTGTGTAAAGCATGGACTTGTTTGTGATTCATGTCTTCTTCACACCTATACAACCAGATGTAGAAGAAGAGGAAGAAGAGATTGGATTTATACCCCGCCCTTCACTACCCAAAGGTGTCTCAGAGCTGCTAACAAACTCCTTTCCCTTCCCCTCCCCACAACAGACACCCTTTTGAGGTAGGTGGGGCTGAGCGAGCTCTGACAGGAAGCTTGCCCAAGGTCATCCAGCCAGGTGCAAGTGGAGGAGTGGGGAATCAAACCCGGTTCTCCCAGATTAGAGTCCACGCACTCAGGGATCATTTCCTGCAGGAGCGCACAGGAGCAGAGCTCCGGCAGTAAAGAGCCCAGGGGGTGGGCACATGCAACAAGCCCCACCCCCTGCTCCCAGCAGCCCCGGGCCACGAGGAGCACAAAGATCTCTGCCCCCCCCAATACCTAGCAATCCAAAACAGTCCAGTGGAGCTACGGATTGGCTACGTTAGGGGTGTATGGCCTAACATGCAAAGAAGTTCCTGCTACAAAAAAAGCCCTGGGTTTTGACAATAAACAAAGTAAACAGAATAAGAAGCAAAAGGTGGGTGTGGCTGGATGACCACACTTCTGGTAACATGGGGGTGTGGCCTAATATGCTAATGAGTTGTGCTGTCAGGGTGTGGCTTAATATGCTAATGAGTTCCTGCTGTTGGGTGTGGCCTATTATGCTAATGAGTTCCTGCTGGGCTTTTTCTACCAAAAAAGCCCTGAGTAAAACCTCAGTATTCAGGTTACATTGTCGTGTTGGCAGTTTGCGATAAATAAGTGGGTTTTGGGTCGCAGTTTGGGCACTCGGTCTTTAAAAGGTTCACCATCACTGGTCTAGGCTGATCCCGCCTTGAGCAGGGGGTTGGACGAGATGGCCCGTATGTGATTCTATGATTCTATTCATGTGTGTTTTAATCGCTTGATGTATATTTGTGTTTTCCGTCTGGCTTTAATGTTTCGATTGTTCACTGTGTTGAGGACCCTGCGCTGGGTGGAAAGGCAGCTTAAAAATGTTTTAAATAAAGTAAAAATTTCCTTTGACCACAGATTTATGGGCCTGCCCACATCCCCAACTTTCATTCTGGAGCCAGGCGAATGGGAGAGGAAAGTGAAGAGGCAGAAGACGTGCTGTCCACACTGGAAGAGAGAATGTTAAAGAAGGTAAGTTGAAAGAGATACATCATGGAGGGTGGGGAATCACTTGGACCGACACATGGACTAGGAGCCAGTTTGGTGTCGTGGTTAAGTGCATGGACTCTAATCTGGGAGAACTGGGTTTGATTCCCCACTCCTCCACTTGCACCTGGCTGGATGACCTTGGGCAAGCCATAGGTCTGGCACAGTTGTCCTTGAAAAAGAGCAGTTTATGTCAGAGCTCTCTCAGCTCCAACCACCTCCTAGGCAGTGTTCCCTCTAAGCTGAGTTAGTGTGAGCTAGCTCACAGTTTTTTATCCTCCAGCTCACAGATTTTTGTCTCAGCTCAGGAAGGAGGGCTCCAGAGCAAACCTAATTTATGAAGTAGCCAAATTGCTCGCTCA